>NW_006409092.1:327341-328206 GCF_000296735.1 Chrysochloris asiatica
GCAACATTTCCATATACAGATTTCCAGCTACATTGCAGATGTGTCCAATGTGTCCATATACTGCGAACAACCTACATGGCAGAGTAGTCCAACATTTCCATATACAGGGTATGGACTATATGGCAGATGAGTCCATCACGCCCATAGACTGAGAGCTAGCTACCTGGCAGACAAGTCAGTTATATTCATATACAGAGACCTACCTATTTGGGAAATCACTCCAACATATCCATGTACAGAGAGCTAGCTACATGTCAGATGAGTCCAAAATGTACATATACAGAGAGCTATCTACAATGCAGGGTAGCTCAACATTTCCATATACAGGGATCTAGCTACAATGCAGATGAGTCCAACCTTTTTATATACAGAGAGCTAGGTACCAGACAGAGTAGTGCATCATATCCAAATACAGATTTCCAGCTACATGGCAGATGTGTCCAATGTGTGCATATACTGAGAGTTAGCTACATGGCAGATGAGTCCACAATGTCCACATACAGAGAGTTAGCTACATGGCTGGGTAGTGCTTCAATTCCATATACTGAGAGCTATCTACATGGCTGACATGCTCAATATGTTCATATACAGAGAGCTAGCTACATGACATGGTAGTGCAACATTTCCATATACAAAGTTTAAGCTACACGGCAGATGTGTCCAACATGCCCGTATACTGATAGTTAGCTTCATGGCAGACAAGTTCAATAAGTTCATATACAGAGAGCTCCCTACTTGGCAGATCAGTCCAACATGTCCATGTACAGAGACCCAGCTACATGGCAGACAATCCAAAATTTCCATGTAAAGATAGCTAGCTACATAGAAGAGTAGTGCAACATTTCCATGTACAGAGTTGTAGATA
>NW_006409092.1:329188-331193 GCF_000296735.1 Chrysochloris asiatica
AGTCCAACATGTCCATATACTGAGAGCTAGCTACATGGCAGACTAGTCCAGTATGTTCATATACAGAGAGCTACCTACTTGGCAGATCAGTCAAACATATCCATGTACAGGGATCTAGCTACATGGCAGGGTAGTGCAACATTTCTATATAAAGAGTTCTAGCAACGTGGCAGATGTGTCCTACATTTCCATATACTGAGAGCTAACTACATGGCAGACAAGTCCAATTTGTTCATATACAGATAGCTATCTATATGGAAGGGTAGTGCAACATTTCCACTTATAGAGTTCTAGCTAAATGGTAGATCTGTCCAATGTGTCCATATACTGAGAGCTAGCTACGTGGCAGAGAAGTCCAATATGTTCATATACAGAGAGATCCCTACTTGGCAGATCAGTCCAACTCGTCCATGTACAGAGAGCTAGGTACATGGCAGACAAGTCCAAAATTTCCATGTGCAGAGAGGTAGCTACATTGCATGGTAGTGGAACACATCCATCTACAGAGTTCTAGCTAAATAGTAGATGCATCCAACTTGTCTATATACAGAGAGCTAGCTACATGGCAGGGTCATGCAACATTTCCAAATACGGAGTTCTAGCTACAAGGCAGATGAGTCCAACTTGTCTATATACAGAGAGCTAGCTACATGGCAGGTTAATGAAACATTTCCATATACATAGTTCTAGCTACATGGCAAATGTGTCCAACTTATCCATACACTGAGAGCTAGCTACATGGCAAAGTTATCCAACATGACCATATACAGGGTACTAGGTACATGACTGATGAGACCAACATGTCCATATACTGAGAGCTAGCTACATGGCAGACAAGTCCTTTATATTCATATATAGAGACCTACCTATTTGGGAAATCACTCCAACATATCCATGTACAGACAGCTAGCTACATGTCAGATGAGTCCAAAATGTACATATATAGAGAGCTATCTACAATGCAGGGTAGTTCAACATTTCCATATACACGTATCTAGCTACAATCAGATGAGTCCAACCTTTTTATATACAGAGAGCAAGGTACCAGACAGAGTAGTGCATCATTTCCAAATACAGATTTCCAGCTACATGGCAGATGTGTCCAATGTGTGCATATACTGAGAGTTAGCTACATGGCAGATGAGTCCAAAATGTCCACATGCAGAGAGATAGCTACATGGCTGGGTAGTGCATCAATTCCATATACTGAGAGCTACCTACATGGCAGACATGCTCAATATGTTCATGACATGGTAGTGCAACATTTCTATATACAAAGTTTAAGCTACATGGCAGATGTGTCCAATGTGCCCATATACTGATAGTTAGCTTCATGGCAGACAAGTTCAATAAGTTCATATACAGAGAGATCTCTACTTGGCAGATCAGTCCAACATGTCCATGTACAGAGAGCCAGCTACATGGCAGACAATCCAAAATTTCCATGTAAAGATAGCTAGCTACATAGAAGTGTAGTGCAACATTTCCATGTACAGAGTTGTAGATACAAGGCAGATGAGTCCTACTTGTCTATATACAGAGAGCTAACGACATGGCAGGGTAGTGAAACATTTCCATATATAGAGGTCTAGATATATGGCAGAGGTGTCCAACGTGGCACAGTAGTGCAACATTTCCATATACAGATTTCCAGCTACATTGCAGATGTGTCCAATGTGTCCATATACTGCGAGCAACCTACATGGCAGAGTAGACCAACATGTCCATATACAGGGTACAGACTATATGGCAGATGAGTCCATCACGCCCATATAATGAGAGCTAACTACATGGGAGAAAAGTCCAATATGCTCATATACAGAGAGCTAACTACTTGGCAGATAAGTTAAACATATCCATGTGCAAACAGCATGCTACATAGTAGATGAGTCCAAAATGTCCATATACAGAGAGCTAGCTACATGGCAGGGCAATGCAACATTTACATATGCAGAGTTCTAGGTACAAGGCAAATGAGTCCAACGTGTCAATATACAGAGAGCTA
>NW_006409092.1:331446-342741 GCF_000296735.1 Chrysochloris asiatica
GGCAAAGTAGTGCATCATTTCCATATACAGAGATCTAGCTATATGGCAGATGAGTCCAACATGTCCATATACTGAGAGCTAGCTACATGGCAGACAAGTCCAGTATGTTCATATACAGAGAGCTACCTACTTGGCAGATCAGTCAAACATATCCATGTACAGAGAGCTAGCTACATGGCAGACGAGTAAAAAATGTACATATACAGAGAGCTAGCTACATGGCAGGGTAGTGCAACATTTCTATATACAGAGTTCTAGCAACATGGCAGATGTATCCTACATTTCCATATACTGAGAGATAACTGCATGGCAGACAAGTCCAATTTGTTCATATACAGATAGCTATCTATATGGAGGGGCAGTGCAACATTTACACTTATAGATTTCTAGCTAAATGGTAGATCTGTCCAACGTGTCCATATACTGAGCGCTAGCTACATGGCAGAGAAGTCCAATATGTTCATATACAGAAAGCTCCCTACTTGGCAGTTCAGTCCAACTCGTCCATGTACAGAGAGCTAGGTACATGGCACACAAGTCCAAAATTTCCTTGTACAGTGAGGTAGCTAGATTGCAGGGTAGTGCAACATATTCATCTAGAGAGTTCTAGCTAAATGGTAGATGCATCCAACTTGTCTATATACAGAGAGCTAGCTACATGGCTGAGAAGTGCAACATTTTCATATACGAAGTTCTAGCTATATGGCAGATATGTCCAATGAGTCCATATACTGAGAGCTAACTACATGGCTGACAATTCCAATATGTTCATATACAGAGAGCTAACTTCTTGGCAGATCAGTCCAACATATCCATGTTCAGAGAGGTAGCTACATGTCAGACAAGTCCAAAATGTCCATATACAGAGAGCGAGCTACATGGCAGGGTCATGCAACATTTCCAAATACGGAGTTCTAGCTACAAGGCAGATGAGTCCAACTTGTCTATATACAGAGACCTAGCTACGTGGCAGAGTAATGAAACATTTGCATATACATTATTCTAGCTACATGGCAGATGTGTCCAACGTGTCCATACACTGAGTGCTAGCTAAACGGCAGAGTAGTCCAACATCTCCATATAGAGGGTACTAGCTACATGGCAGATGAGTCCAACATGTCAATATACTGAGAGCAAGCTACATGGCAAACAAGTCCAATATATTCATATAGAGAGCTACCTACTTGGGAGATCACTCCACCATATCTATATAGAGAGAGCTAGCTACATGGTAGATGAGTCCAAAATATCCATATACAGAGAGTTCGCTACATGGCAGGGTAGTGCAACAGTTCCATATACAGGGTTCTAGGTACAAGACAGATGAGTCCAACTTGTCTATATACAGAGAGCTAGGTACCTGGTAGAGTAGTGCAACATTTCCATGTACAGATTTCCAGCTACATGACAGATGTGTCCAATTTGTCCGTATACTGAGAGCTAGTTACATGGCAGAGTAGTCCAACATGTCCATATACAGGGTACTAACTACATGGCAGATGAGTCCATAATGTCCATATACTGACAAGCTAGCTACAAGGCCGACATGTCCAATATGTTCATATACTCAGAGCTATGTACTTGACAGATCAGTCCAACATATCCATGTACAGAGAGCTAGGTACATGGAAGACAAGTCCAAAATGTCCATATACAGAGAGCAAGCTACATGGCAGGGTCATGCAACATTTCCAAATACAGAGTTCTAGCTACAAGGCAGATGAGTCCAACTTGTATATATACAGAGAGCTAGCTACGTGGTAGAGTAATGAAACATTTCCATATACATAGTTCTAGCTACATGGCAGATGTGTCCAACGTGTCCATACACTGAGCGCTAGCTAAACGGCAGAGTAGTCCAACATCTTCATATGTAAGGTAGTAGCTGCATGACAGATGAGTCCAACATGTCAATATACTGAGAGCAAGCTACATGGCAAACAAGTCCAATATATTCATATAGAGAGCTACCCACTTGGGAGATCTCTCCACCCAGTCTATATACAGCGAGCTAGCTACATGGTAGATGAGACCAAAATATCCATATACAGAGAGCTAGCTACATGGCAGGGTAGTGCAACATTTCCATATACAGGGTTCTAGGTACAAGACAGATGAGTCCAACTTGTCTATATACAGAGAGCTAGGTACCTGACAGAGTAGTGCAACATTTCCATGTACAGATTTCCAGCTACATGACAGATGTGTCCAATGTGTCCATATACTGAGAGCTAGTTACATGGCAGAGTAGAGCAAGATGTCCATATATAGGGCACTAACTACATGGCAGATGAGTCCATCATGTCCATATACTGACAGCTAGCTACAAGGCAGACATGTCCAATATGTTCATATACACAGAGCTACGTACTTGGCAGGTCAGTCCAACATATCCATGTACAGAGAGCTAGGTACATGGAAGACGAATCCAAAATGCCCATATTCAGAAAGCTAGCTACATGGCAGATTAGTGCAACATTTCGTTATACAGAGTTCTAGCTACATGTCAGATGTGTCCAACGTGTCTATATACTGTGAACTAAATACATGGCAGACAAGTCCAATATTGCCATATACAGAGTGCTACATACTTGGCAGATCAGTCCAACATATCCATGTGCATAGAGCTAGTTACATGGCAGAAGTGTCCAACATGTCCATATATTGAGAGCTAGTTCCATGGCAGATCTCTCCAAAATATCCAAGCACAGACAGCTAGCTACATGCCAGACAAGTCTAAATTGTCCATGTACAGAGAGTTAGCTACATGGAAGAGTAGTGCATCATTTCCATATACAAAACTCAAGCTACATGGCAGATGGGTCCAAATTGTCCATATACTGAGTGCTAGCTACATGGCAGTGTAGTGAAACATTTCCATATACAGAGTTCTAGCTACATGGCAGATATGTCCAACGTGTCCATACACTGGTAGCTAACTACATGGCAGACAAGTCCAATATGTACATAAACAGAGAGCTACCTACTTGGCATGTCAGTCCAACATATCCATGTACAGAAAGCTAGCTACATGGCAGATGACTCCAAAATGTCGATATACACAGAACTAGCTACATGGCTTGGTAGTGCAACATTTCCATATACATAGAACTAGCTACATGGCAGATACTTCCAACGTGCCCATATACTGAGAGGTAGCTACATGGTAGATCAGTCCAAAATATCCATGCACAGAGAGCTAGCTACATGTCAGACGAGTTCAATATCTTCATATACAGAGAGCTAGCTTCATGGCAGACAAGTCCAATATGTCCATATACAGAGAGATAACTACATGGCTGGGTAGTGCAACATTTCCATATACAGAGTTCTAACTACATGGCAGATGTGTCCAACGTGTTCATATACTGAGAGCTAGCTACATTTCAGACAAGTCCAATATGTTCATATACAGAGAGCTGGCTTCATGGCAGACAAGTCCAAAATGTCCATATACAGAGAGCTAACTACTTGGCAGATCAGTCCAACATATCCATGTACAGAGAGCAAGCTACATGGCAGATGTGTCCAACGTGTCCATATACTGAGAGCTAACTACATGGCAGATCAGTCCAAAATATACATGCAAAGAGCTAGCTACATGTCAGACAAGTACAAAATGTTCATATACAGAGAACTAGGTACTTGACAGAGTAGTGCAACATGTCCATATACTTAGTTCTAACTACATGGCAGAGTAGTCCAACATGTACATATATAGGGTCTAGCTACATGGCATTTGAGTCCAACATGTCCATATACTGAGAGCTAGCTACATAGCAGACAAGTCCAATATGTTCATATATAGAGAGATCCCTACTGTGAGATCAGTCCAACATATCCATGTATATAGAGTTTGCTACATGGCAGACGAGATCAAAATGTCCCTATACAGATAGTTAGCTACAAGACAGTGCAGTGCAACATTTCCATATACAGAGTTCAAGCTACATGGCAGATGTTTCCAACGTGTCCATATACTGAGAGCTAGCTTCATGGCAGAGTAATATAACATGAACATATTCAGAGTTCTAACTACAAGGCAGATGATTCCAACTTGTCTATATGCAGAAGGCTAGCTACATGGCAGTGTATTCCAACATGCATATACAGGGTACTAGCTACATGTCAGATGAGTCCAACACGTCCATATACTGAGAGATATCTATATGGCAGACAAGTCCAATATGTTCATATACAGAGAGCTCCCTACTTGGCAGATCAGTGCAATATGTCCATATACAGAGTGCTAGCTACATGGCATGGTTGTGCAATATTACCATAAATAGAGTTCTAGCTACAAGGAAGATTATTCCAACTTGTCTATATACTGAAAGCTAGCTACATGCAGACAAGTCCTATATGTCTATATATTGAGAGCGACCTGCTTGGCTGATCAATCCAACATATCCATGTACAGGGAGCTAGCTACATAGCAGACGACTCCCAAGTGTAACATTTGCATACACAGAGTTCCAGCTACAAGCCATTTGAGTCCATGTTTTCTAGATACAGAAATCTAGCTACAAGGCAGAGTAGTGCAACAATTCCATATACATAGTTCTAGCTACATGGCAGAGTAGTCCAACATGTCCACATACAGTGTAGTAGCTACATGGCAGATGTGTCCAACATGTCCATATACTGAGAGATAGCTACATGACAGAAAATTCCAATATGTTTATATATAGAGTGCTCCCTACTTGGCAGATCAGCAGAAAATATCCATATAGAGAGAGCTAGCTCCATGGCAGGGTCGTGCAATATTTCCTAATGCAGAGGTCTAGGTACAAGGCAGATGAGTCCAACTTGTCTATATACAGAGAGCTAACTACATGGAAGGGTAGTGCAACATTTCTATATACAGAGTTCTAGCAACATGGTAGATGTGTCCAACGTGTCCACATACTGAGAGCTAGCTACATGTCAGACTTGTCCAAAATGTCCATGCACAGAGAGCTAGCTAGATGACAGAGTAGTTCATCATTTCCATACACAGAGTTCAAGCTACATGGCAGATGAGTCCCAATTGTTCATATCCTGGAAGACTCCTTCCTGGCAGAGGACTCAAACAAGTCCATATAAAGTTTTCTAGCTACATGGCAGATAAGTCCAAGGTGTCCATGTACTGAGAGTTAGCTACATGGCAGACAAGACCAATCTGTTTGTATACAAAAAGTTACCTACTTGGAGGATCAGTCCAACATATCCATGTACAGAGAGATAGCTACCTGACAGACAAATCCAAAATGTCCATATACAGACAGCTAGCTACATGGCAGACAAGTCCAACATACTTATATACAGAGAGCTATCTGCTTGGCATATCAGTCCAATATATCCATGTACAGAGAGCTAGCTAAATGGTAGGGTAATAAAACATTTCCATATACTGAGTTCTAGATACATGGTAGATGTGTCCAACGTGTCCATATACTGGGAGCTACCTACATGGCAGAAAAGTCCAATATGTTCAAATACAGAGTGCTAGCTACACGGCAGTTAGTGCAACATTTCCATATACAGAGTTTGAGCTACAAGGCAGATGAATCCAACTTGTCTATATACTGAAAGCTAGCTACATGGCTGACAAGTCCAATATGTTCATATACTGAAGGCTACCTACTTGGCATATCTGTCCAACATATCCATGTAGAGAACTAGCCGCATGGCAAACGAGTCCAACATGTCCATATACAGAGTTCTAGCTATATGGCAGATGTGTCCATCGTGTCCATATACTGATAGCTACCTACATGGCAAACAAGCCCAATATGTTCATATACAGAGAACTATCAACTTGGCAGATCAGTCCAACATATCCATATACAGAGAGCTAGCTACATAATAAATGAGTCCAAAATGTCAATATACAGAGAACTAGGTACATATCAGGATAGTGCAACATTTCTATATACACAGTTCTACCTACAAGGCAAATGAGTCCAACTTGTCTATATACAGATAACTAGCTACATGGCAGAGTAGGGCAACATTACCATATACATACTTCTAGCTACATGACAGATGTGTCCAATGTGTAAATATACTGAGAGCTAGATACTTGACAAACAAGTATCTTGACAAACAAGTCCAATATGTTCATGTACAGAGAGTCCAAGATACTTGACAAACAAGTCCAATATGTTCATGTACAGAGAGCTAGCTACATGGCAGACGAGTCCAAACTGTCCATATACAGAGAGCTAACTACATGGTAGGGTAGTGCAATATTTCCATATACAGAATTCTACCTACAAGGCAGATGAGTCCAACTTGTCTATATACAGAGAGCTAGCTATATGGCAGAGTAGGGCAACATTTCCATATACAGAGTTCTAGCTACATGTCAGATGTGACAAACGTCTCCATATACTGAGAGCTAGCTATATGGCAGACAAGTTCCACATGTCCATATACAGGGTACTAGATACATGGCAATGTGTCTAACGTATTCATATACTGAGAGTTAGCTGCACTGCAGACAAGTCCAATATATTAATATACAGAGAGCTACCAACTTGACAGTTCTGTCCAAAATGTCCATGTACAGAGAGCGAGCTACATGGTCGACGAGTCTAGAATTAACACATACAGAGAGCGAGCTTCATGGCAGGTTAGTGCAACATTTCCATATACAGAGTTCTAGCTACATAGCAGATGTGTCCAATACATTCATATACAAAGAGCTCCCTACTTGACAGACCAGTACAACATATCCATGTACCAAGAGCTACTTACAGGGCAGAGGAGTCCAAAATGTCAACATACAGACAGATGGCTACATGACATTGTAGTGCAACATTTCCGTATACAAGGCAGATGAGCCCAACTTGTCTATATACTGAAACTTAGCTACATGGCAGACAAGTCCAATATGTTTATATACATAGAGCTAGTTAAATGGCAGACAATTCCAAAATGTCCATATATGGAGAGCTAGCTACATGGTATGGTAGTGCAATATTTCCATATACAGAGTTCTAGGTACATGGAAGATGTGTCCATCGTGTCCATATACTGAGTGCTAGCTACACGGCAGACAAGTCCAATATGTTCATATAGAGAGAGCTACCTACTTGGCAGATCAGTCCAACATATCCATGTACAGAGAGCTAGCTACATGGCAGGCAAGTCCAGATTGTCCATATACAGAGAGCTAGCTACATGGCAGAGCAGTGCACCATTTCCATATACAGACTTCTAGATACATGGTAGATGTGTCCAACGTGTCCATATACTGAGAGCTACCTACATGGCAGAGAAGTCCAATATATTCATATACAGAGAGCAACATACATGTCAGGTCAGTCCAACATATCCATGTACAAAGAGCTAGCAACATGGCAGAAGAGTCCAAAATGTCCATATACAGAGAGTTATCTACATGGCAGGGTATTGCAACATTTCCATATATATAGTTGTAACTTCATGGCAGATATGTCCAATGTGTCCATATACTGAGAGCTAACTACATGGCAGACGAGTATAACGTGGCCATATACAGGATATTAGATATATGGCAGATGTGTCAAACGTGTTCATATACTGAGAGTTAGCTGCACATCAGACTAGTACAATATTTTCATATACAGAGAGCTATCAACTTGAGATCTTACCAACATGTCCATGTACAGAGAGCTAGCTACATGGAAGATGAGTCCAAAATGTCCACATAAAGAAAGCTAACTTCATGGCAGGGTACTGGAACATTTCCATATACAAAGTACTAGCTACATAGTAGATGTGCCCAACGTGTCCATATACTGAGAGCCACCTACATGGCAGACAAGTCGAATATGTTCACATCCAGAGAGCTCCCTACTTGGCAGATCAGTCCAACATATCCATGTACAGAGAGCCAGCTACAGGTCAGACGAGTCCAAAATGTCCATATACAGAGAGCTAATAACATGGCAGAGTAGTGCAACATTTCCATATACAGAGTTCTAGATACATGGTAGATGTGTCCAACGTGTCCATATATTGAGAGCTACCTACATGGCAGACAAGTCCAATATGTTCATATACAGAGAGCTACATACATGTCAGATCAGTCCAACATATCCATGTACAGAGAGCTAGCAACATCGCAGAAGAATCCAAAATGTACATATGCAGAGAATTAGTTACATGGCAGGGTAGTGCAACATTTTCATATATATACATGTAGCAACATGGCAGATGTGTCCAATGTGTCCATATACTGAGAGCTAGCTAAATGGCAGACAAGTTCAACTTGTCCATATACAGGGTAATAGATACATGGCAAATGTGTCCAACATGTTCATATACTGAGAGTAAGCTGCACTGCAGACAAGTCCAATATGTTCATATAAAGAGAGCTAACAACTTGACAGTTCTGTCCAACATGTCCATGTACAGAGACCTAGCTACATGGCAGAAAAGTCCAAAATGTCCACATACAGAGAGCATACTTCATGGCAGGGTAGTGCAACATTTCCATATACAGAGTTCTAGCTACATGGTAGATGGGTCCAACGCGTCCATATACTGAGAACTACCTACATGGCAGACAAGTCCAATATGTTCTTATACAGAAAACTCACTACATGTCAGATCAGTATAACATATCCATGTACAGAGAGCTACCTACAGTGCAGACGAGTCCAAAATGTCTATATAGAGAGAGCTAGCTACATGGCAGTGTAGTGCAACATTTCCATATACACAGTTTTAGCTACAAGGCAGATGAGTCCAACTTGTCTATATAGTGGAAGCTATCTACATGGCAGACAAGTACAATATGTTCATATACAGAGAGCGAGCTACATGGCAGACGAGTCCAAATTTTCCTTATATGGAGAGATAGCTACATGGTAGGGTAGTGCAACATTTCCATATACAGAGTTCTAGACATGGTAGATGTGTCCAACGTGTTCATTCACTGATAGCTATCTATATGGCAGACAAGTTCAGTATGTTCATATACAGAGAGCTACCTACTTGGCAGAGTCCAACATATCCATGTACAGAGATCTAACAACATGGCAGAAGATTCCAAAATGTCCATATATACTGAAAGCTAGCTACATGGCAGACATGTCCAATATGTTCATATACAGAGAGCTAGCTACATGGCAGATGAGGCACAAATATACTTACAGAGAGCTAGCTACATGGTATGGTAGTGCAACATTTCCATATACAGATTTCCAGGTATAAGGAAGATCAGTCCACCTGGCCTATATACAGAGAGCTAGCTAGACACATGTCAGGATAGTGAAACTTTTCCATATACAGTGTTCTATCTACATGGCAGATGTGTCCAACATGTCCATAGACTGACAGCTAGCTACATGGCAAACAAGTCCAATATGTTCATATACAGAGAGCTACCTAATTGGAAGATCAGTCCAACATATGCATGCAGAGAGAGCTAGCTACATGGCAGACGAGTCCAAAATGGCAATATACTGAGAGCCAACTACATGGCAGAGTAGTACAACATGTCCATATACTTGTACTAGCTACATGGCAGATGAGTACAACATGCCCATATACTGAGAGTTAACTACATTGCAAATGAGTCTAACATGTGTATATATAGAGGACGAGCTCCCTGGCTAATGAGGCAAACATGTCCATATACTGAGAGCTAGCTTCATGGCAGACAAGTCCAATATATTCATGTATAGAGTTCTAACTACATGGCAGATGTGTCCAACGTGTCCATATACTGAGAGATAGCTCCATGGCAGACAAGTACAATTTGATCAGATATAGAGAGCTACCAACTTGATAGATCAGTCCAACATATCCATGTACAGAGAGCTAGCTATATGGCAGACGAGTCCAAAATGTCCATATACAGAGAGCTAGCTTCATGTCATTGTAGTGCAACATTTCCATACACAGTGTTCTACCTACATGGCAGATGTGTCAAACGTGTCAATATACTCAGAGCCAGATACATGGCAGATAATTCCAATATGTTCATATACAGAGAGCTAGCTACATGGAAGGGTAGTGCAACATTTCCATATACAGAGTTCTAGCTACATGAGAGATGTGTCCAATGTGTCCATATACTAAGAGCTAGCTACATGTCAGAGTAGTCCAACATGTCCATATACAGGGTACTAGCTACATGGCAGATGAATCCAACATGTCCATATACTGAGAGTTAACTACATGGCAAATGAGTCCAACATGCGTATATAGAGAGGACTAGCTCCCTGGCTAATGAATCCAACATGTCCATATACTGAGAGCTAGCTATATGGCAGACACGTCCGATATGTTCATATACAGAAAGCTAGCTACTTGGAAGAATAGTGCAACATTTCCATTTACAGAATTCTATCTACATGGCTCTGGTAGGGCAGTGGTTACGAATCGGGCTGCGAACCTAAGGTCAGCGGTTCGAAACTACCATCCGCTCCGCGCGAGAAAGATGAGGCTTTCTACTCCCGCAAAGATTTACACCCTCGGAAACGCTGTACTGGGTCGCTATGGGTCGGAACCGACTCGATGGCACTTAACAACAACAACAACATGTACATGGCAGATGTGCCAAACCTGTCATTATGTTGAGAACTAGCTACAAGACAGACAAGTCCAATATGATCATATACAGAGAAATACCTACTTTGCAGATCAGTCAAACATATCCATGTACAGAGAGCTAGCTACTTAGCAGACGAGTCCAAAATGTCTATACACAGAGAGCTAGTTACAAGGCAGGGTAGTGCAACATTTCCATATACAGAGTTCTAGCTACAAGGAATATGAATCCAACTTGTCTAAAAATAGAGAGCTAACTACATAGCAGGGTAGTGCTACATTTCTGTATACAGAGTTCTAGCTAAATGGCAGATATGTCCTACATGTCCATAACCTAAGGACTGACTACATTGTAGACAAGTCCATTATGTTCATATGCAGAGAGATAGCTTCATGGCAGGGTAGTGCAACTTTTCCATATAGAATGTTCTAGCGACATGGCAGATATGTCCAACGTGTCCATATACTGAGGCTAGCTACATGACAGACAAGTCTAATACATTCATATACAGAGAGAGCTAGCTACATGGCAGGGTAGTGCAACATTTCCATATATAGAGTTCTAGCTACAAGGCAGAATACTCCATCTTGTCTATATACAGAGAGCTAAGTACATGGAAGGGTAGTGAAACATTTCCATATACAGAGTTATAGCTACATGGCAGATGTTTCAAACGTGCCAATATACTGAGAGCTAGTTACATGGCAGACAAGTCCAATACGTTAATATACAGAGCTACATACTTGGAAGATCAGTCCAACATATCC
>NW_006409092.1:343271-344352 GCF_000296735.1 Chrysochloris asiatica
TTCTAGCTGCAAGGCAGATGCGTCCAACTTGTCTAAATACAGAGAGCTAGCTACCTGGAAGAGTAGTGCAACATTTCCATATACAGAGTTCTAGCTACATGGCAGATGTGTCCAACTTGTCCATAAACTGAGAGCGAGCTACATGGCAGACAATTCCAATATGTTCATATACAGAGAGCTACCGAATTGGCAAATTAGTGCAACATATCCATGTACAGAGAGCCAGCAACATGGCAGATGGGTTCAAAATGCCCATATACAGAGATCAAGCTACATGGAAGTGTAGTGCAACATTTCCATATACAGAGTTCTAGCTACATGACAGATGTGTACAACGTGTCCATAAACTGAAAGCTAACTACATGGCAGAGATGTCCAATACATTCATATACAGAGACCTACTTAATTGGAAGATCGGTGAAACATATCCATGTACAGAGAGCTACTACGTAGCAGGGTAGTGCAACATTTACATAAACAGAGTTCTAGCTTCAAGGCAAATTAGTCCAACTTGTCTATATACAGAGAACTAGTTACATGGCAGAGTAGTGCAACATTTCCATATACAGAGTTCTAGCTACATAGCAGATGTCTCAAATGTGTCCTTTTACTTAGAGCTAGCTACATGGCAGACAAGTCAAATATGTTCATATATAGAGAGCTAGCTACATGTAAGTATAGTGCAACATTTATATATACTGAGTTCTAGCTACATGACAGATGTGTCCAACTTGTCTATATACAGAGAGTTAGCTACATGGAAGGGTAGTGCAACATTTCCATATACAGATTTCTAGCTAGATGGCAGATGTGTTCGCCATGGCCATATACTGAGAGCTACCTACATGGAAGACAAGGCCAATATGTTCATATATCAGAGATGTACCTATTTGGTAGATCAGTACAACATATCTATGTACAGGAGCTAGTTACAAGCAGATGAGTCCAAAATGTCCATATACTCACAGCTAGCTACATGGCAGAGTAGTCCAACATGTCTATACACAGGGTACTAGCTACATGGCAGATGAATCCAACATGTCCATATACTGAGAGTTAACTACATGGCAAATGAGTCCAA
>NW_006409092.1:345267-351147 GCF_000296735.1 Chrysochloris asiatica
ATGAGTCCAACATGTCCATATACTGAGAGCTTGCTACATGGCAAACACGTCCAATATGTACATATACAGAGAGCTACCTACTTGGCAGATCAGATCAACATATCCATATACAAGGAGCTACCTACATGGCGGGGTAATGCAACATTTCCTTATACAGAATTCTAGCTACAAGGCAGATGAGTCCAACTTGTCTATATAAAGAGAGCTAGCTACATGGCAGAGTAGTGCATTATTTCCATATACAGAGTTCTAACTACATGGCAGATGTGTTCACCGTGTTCAAATACTGAGAGTTATCTACATGGCAGACAAGTCCAATATGTTCAAATACAGAGAGATACCTACTTGACAGATCAGTCCAACATGTTCATGTACATGGCAGACTTGTCCAAAATGTCCATATACAGATATTTAGCTGTATGGCACGGTAGTGCAAAATTTCCATATACAGTGTTCTAGCTACAAGGCAAATGAGTTCAACTTGGCTAAACGCAGAGAGCTAGATCCATGGCAGTGTAGTGCAACATTTCCATATACAGAGTTCTAGTTACATGGCAGATGTGTCCAATTTGTCCATAAACTGAGAGCTAGCTAAATGGCAGAGTAATCCAACATGTCCATATACAAGGTTCTAGCCACATGGCAAATGAGTCCAACATGTCCATATTCTGAGAGCTAGCAACATCGCAAACAAGTCCAATATGTACATATACAGAGAGCTAGCTACATGGCAGTGTAGTGCTACATTTCCATATACAGGGTTCTAGCTACATGGCAGATGTGTCCAACGTGTCCATATACTGAGAGCTACCTATATGGCAGACAATTCCAATGTGTTCCTATATAAAAAGCTACCTACTTGGTAGATCAGTCAAACATAACCAAGTACAGAGAGCTAGCTACATGGCAGACGAGCCAAAATATTCTTATACAGAGAGGTACCTACAAGACAGGGCAGTGCAACATTTCCATATACAGAGTTCTAGCTACAAGGCAGATGAAGGCAACTTGTCTATATACAGAGAGCTAGATAGAGGGCAGGGTAATTCAACAATACCATATATAGAGTTCTAGCCACATGGCATATGTATCTAACGTGTCCATGTACTGAGAGCTAAATTCATGGCAGACAAGTCCAATATGTTCATATACAGAGGGTTAACTACATGGCACAGTAGTGCAACATTTCTATATACTGAGTTCGATCTAGATGGCAGATGTGTCAGACGTGTCAATATACTGAGAGCAAGCTACATTGCAGACAAATCCAATATGTTCATATAGAGAGAGCTACCTGCTTGACAGATCAGTCCTACATATCCATGTACAGAGATGGTGCTACAGATCACTCCAACATAACCATGTATAGGAGCAAGCTACATGGCAGATGAGTCCAAAATGTCCATATGCTGAGAACAAGCTACATGGAAGGGTTGTGCAATATGTCCATATACAGAGTTCTAAATACAAGGCAGATGAGTCCAACTTGTCTAAATAAAGAGAGCTAGCTAAATGGCAGAGTAGTATAACATATTCATATATAGAGTTCTAGCTACACGACAGATGTATCCAATGAGTCCAAACACTGAGAGCTAGCTATAGGGCAGATCAGTCCAAAATATCCATGCACAGAGAGCTAGATACCTGTCAGACAATTCCAAAGTGTCCATATACAAAGAGCTAGCTACATGGCAGAGTAGTGCATCATTTCCATATACAGAGTTCAAGCTACATGGCAGATGAGTCCAAAGTGTTCATATATTGAGAGCTAGGTAAATGGCAGAGTAGTGCAACATATCCATATACAGCATTTTAGCTACATGGCAGATGTGTCCAACGTGTCCATATACTGAGAGCTAACTACATGCCAGACAAGTTCAATATGTTGATATACAGAGAGCTACCTAATTGGCAAATTAGTCCAACATATGCATGTAGCGAGACCTAGCTACGTTTCCGAAGCGTCCAAAATTTCCATACACAGAGAGATAGCTACATGGCAGGGTCGTGCGACATTTCCATATACAGAGTTCAAGCTACCAGGCAGATGAATCCAACGTGTCCATATACTCAGAGCTAGCTACATGTCAGGTGAGTCCAAATTGTCCATGCACAGAGAGCTAGCTACATGGCAGAGTAGTGCATCATTTCCATATATAGAGTTCTAGCTACAAGGCAGATGAGTTCAACTTGTCTATATACAGAGAAATAGGTAAATGGCAGAGTAGTGTAAAATTTCTATAAACAGTGTTCTAGCTACATGGCATATGCGTCCAACGTGTCCATATACTGAGATGTAGCTACATGGCAGAAAAGTCCAATATGTTCATATGCAGAGAGCTATCAACTTGCTAGATCAGTCCAACATATACATGTACAGAGAGCTAGCTACATGGCAGACAAGTCCAAATTGTTCATATACAAAGTACTAGCTACATGGCAGGGTAGTGCAACATTTCCATATACAGAGTTCTAGCTACATGGCAGATGTGTCTTACATGTCCATATACTGAGAGCTACCTACATGGAAGACAAGTCCTATATGTTCATATAAATGGTATTAGGTACATGGCATCTGAGTCCATAATGTCATATACTGAGAGTTACCTACATGGCAATTGAGTCCAACATGTCTATATATATAGGACTAGCTCCCTGGCTGATGAGTCCATATACTGAGAGGAGGTAGCTACATGTCAGAAAAGTCCAACATGTTCATATAAAGAGACCTAACTACAAGGAGACAAGTACAATATGTTCACAAACAGAGAGCTACCTACTTGGTAGATCAGTCCAACATATCTAAGTACAGAGAACTAGCTACATGACAGACTAGTCCAACATGTCCATATACAGAAAGCTAGCTACATGGCAGAATAATGCAACATTTCCATATACAGAGTTCTAGCTCCATGGCAGATTTGTCAAATGTATCAATATATTGAGAATTAACTACATGGCAGACAAGTCCAATATGTTCATATACAGAGAGCTAATTACTTGGCAGATCCGTCCAACATATCCATTTACAGAGAGCTAGTTACATGGCAGGCAGACGAGTACAAAATGTCCATATACAGAGAGCCATTTACGTGGCAGTGTAGTGCAACATTTCCATATACAGAGTTCTACTTACAAGGCAGATGAGTCCAACTTATCTATATACTGAGAGCTAACTACAAGGCGGGGTAGTGCACAATTTCAGTATACAGAGATCTAGCTAGAAGGTAGATGAGTCCAACTTTTCTATATACAGAGAACTAGCTATATGGAAGAGAAGTGCAACATTTCCATATACAGAGTTGTAGCTACATGGCAGATGTGTCAAACGTGTCAATATCCTGAGAGCTAGCTACATGGGAGACAAGTCCAATATGTTCATACACCGTGAGCTACCTATTTGGAAGATAAGTCCTACATATCCATGTACAGAGAACTAGATACATGTGTCCAAAATGTCCATATACAGAGAGTTAGTTAGCTACGTGGCACTGTATTGTAACTTTTCCATATACAGAGATCTAGCTACATGGCAGGGTTGTGCAAAATTTCCATAAACAGAGTTCTTGCTACAAGGCAGAAGACTCCAACTTGTATATATACAGGGAGCTAGCCACATGGCAGGGTAGTGCAACATTTCCATATACTGAGTTCTAGCAGCAAGGCAGATGAGTCCAACCTGCCTATGTGCAGAGAGCTAGCTACATGGCAGAGTAGTGCAACATTTCCATATAAAGAGTTCTAGCTAAATGGCAGATGAGTCCAACTTGTCCACATCCATAGAGCTACCTACATGACAGACAAGTCCAATATGTTCCTATGCAGAGAGCTAGCTACAAGGCAGAGTAGTCCAACATGTCCATGTACAGAGTTTTAGTTACATGGGAGATGTGTCCAAAGTGTCCATATACTGAGAGCTAGCTACATGGCAGAGTACTACAACATGTCCATATAGAAGTTACTAGCTACATGGAGAATGAGTCCAACATGTCCATATACTGAGAACTAACTACAGCCAGACAAGTCCAGTATGTTCATATACAGAGAGCTAACTTCTTAGCAGATCAGTCCAGTATATTCATGTACAGAGAGCTAGTTACGTAGCAGAAAAGTCCAAAATGTCCATATACAGAGAGCTAGATACATGGCAGGGTAGTGCAACATTTCTATCTAGAGTTATAGCTACATGACAGATGTGTCAAACATGTCCATACAATGAAAGCTAGCTACATGGCAGAGTAGTCCAACATGTCCTTATAGAGGGTACTACCTACATGACAGATGTGTCCAACGTGTCCATATAATGAAAGCTAGTGACATGTTAGACAAGTCCAACATGTTCATATACAGAAAGCTACCTACTTGGCAGATAAGTACAACATATCTATTTACAGAGAGCTAGCTACATGGCAGACGTGTCCTAAATGTCCATATACAGAGAGCTAGCTACATGGCAGGGTAGTGTAGTATTTCCATAAACAGAATTCTAGCTACAAGGCAGAAGAATCAACTTGTCTATATACAGAGAGCTAACCACATGGCAGGGTAGCACAACATTTCCATATACAGAGTTCTAGCTGCAAGGCAGATGGGTCCAACTTGTCTATATACAGAGAGCTAGCTACTTAGCAGAGCAGTGCAACATTTCCATATACATAGTTCTAGCTACATGGCAGATGTGTCCAATGTGTCCATATTTTTAGATCTAGCTATATGGCAGAGAAGTCCAATATTTTCATATACAGAGAGCTACCTACATGTCATATCAGTCCAACATATCCAAGTTCAGAGAGCTAGCTAAAAGTCAGAGAAGTCCAATTTATCTACATTGTCTATATATAGAGAGCAAGCTGCAAGGCAGTGTAGTGCAACATTTCCATATACATAATTCTAGCTACATGGCAGATGTGTCCAACGTGTCCATATACTGAGAGCTAGCTGCATGGCAGAGTAGAACAACATGGTCATATAAAGGGTAATAGCTACATGGCAGATGAGTCCAACATGTCCATTTACTGATAGCTAGCTACATGGAAGACAAGTCCAATATATTCATATGAGAACTAACTACTTGGCAGATCCGTCCAACATATCCATGTATAGAGAGCTAGCTATATGGCAGATGAATCCAAAATGCCCATATACAGAGTGATAGCTACACGTCAGGGTAGTGCTACATTTCCTTATACAGATTTCTATCTACATGGCAGATGTGTCAAAAGTGTCCATATCCTGAGAGGTAGCTACATGGCAGATAAATCCAATATGTTCATATACAGAGAGCAACCTACTTGTCAGATCATTCCAACATATCCATGTACAGAGAGCTAGCTACATGGTAGACGAGACCAATATGTCCATATACAGAGAGCTAGCTACATAGCAGGGTCGTGGAACATTTCCATATACAGAGTTCTAGCAACATGGCAGATGTGTCCAACGTGTCCATATACTGAGACCTAGCTACATGCCAGATCAGACCAAAATATCCATGCTCAGAAAGCTAGCTACATGTTAGAGAAGCCCAAAATGTCCATATACAGAGAGCTAGCTACATGGCAGATAGTGCAACATTTCCCTATACAGAGTTCTAGCTACATGGCAGATGTGTAGAATGTGTCCATATACTGATAGCTAGCTACATGGCAAACAAGTCCAATATTTTCATATACAGTGAACTACCTACTTGGAAGATCAATCCAACATATCCATGTACAAAGTGCTAGCTACATGGCAGACGAGTCCAAAATGTCCATAAACAGAGAGCAAGCTACATGGCAGGGTAGTGCAAAATTTCCATATACAGAGTTCTAGCTACATGGCAGATGTGTCCAACGTGTCCATATACTGAGATCTAGCTACATGTCAGATGAGTCCAAT
>NW_006409092.1:352117-354342 GCF_000296735.1 Chrysochloris asiatica
CAGTCCAACATATCCATGTACAGAGAGCTAGCTACATGGCAGATGAGTCCAACTTGTCTATATACAGAGAGCTAGCTACATGGCAGAGTAATGCAACATTTCCATACACAAAGTTCTAGCTACATGATAGATATTTCCAAATTGGCCATATCCATAGAGCTAGCTACATGGCAGACAAGTCCAATATGTTCATATACAGAGACCTAGCTACATGTCACGGTAGAGTACTAGCTACATGGCAGATGTGTCCAACGTGTCCATATGCAGAAAGCTATCTACATAGCAAGGTAGTGAAACATTTCCATATAGAGTGAGCTAGCTAAATGGCAGATTAATGCATCATTTCCATATACAGAGTTCAAGCCACAAGGCAGATGGATCCTACATGTCCATATACAGAGAGCTAGCTACATGGCAGTGTAGTGCAAACTTTCCATGTACATAGTTCTCGCTACAAGACAGATGAGTAGAACATGTCTATATACAGAGAGCTAGCTACATGGCAGAGTAGTGCAACATTTCCATATACAGAGTTCTAGATACACTAATGATGTGTTCAACGTGTCCATATACTGAAAGCTAGCTACATGGAAGAGTAGAACAACATGTCCTTATACAGGGTACTATTTACATGGCAGATGTGTCCTATGTGTCCATATAATGAGAGCAAGCTACATGGCAGACAAGTCCAATATGTTAATATAAAGAGAGCTTCCTACTTGGAAGATCAGTCCAACATATCCTTGTACAGAGAGCTAGGTCCATGGCAGACGAGCCCAAAATGTCCATATACAGAGAGCAAGCTACATGGCAGGGTTGTGCAACATTTCCATATACAGAGTTCTAGTTACATGTCAGTGGTTTCCAACGTGTCCATATACTGAGAGCTAGCTACCAGGCAGATCAGTCTAAAATATCCATGCATACAGAGCTTTCTATATGTCAGACAAGGCCAAAATGTCCATATAGAGAGAGCTACCTACATGAAAGAGTAGTGTTTCATTTACATATACAGTGTTCAAGCTACATGGCAGATGAGTCTCAAGTGTTCATATATTGAGAGCTAGCTTCATGGCAGAGAAGTCCATCATGCCCATATACAGAATTCTAGCTACATGGCAGAGGTGTCCAACGTGTCCATGTACTGAGAGCAAGCTACATGGCAGAGAAGTCCAAAATGTGCTTATATAGAGACATAGCTACATGACAGTGTAGTGCAACATATCCATATACAAAGGTCTAGCTACACAGCGGATGTGTCAAATATATCAATATACTGAGAGCTAGCTACATGGCAGACAAGTCTAATATGTTCATATACAGAGAGCTATCTACTTGCCCAATCAGTCCACCACATCCACATTCAGAGAGCTAGCTACATGGCAGATGTGTACAAAATTTCCATATACAGAGAGCTAGCTATATGGCAGTGTAGTGCAATATTTCCATATACAGAGTTCTAGTTGCAAGGCAGATGAGTCCAACTTATCTATATACAGAGAGCTTGCTACATGGCAGAATAGTGCAACATTTCCATATACATTGTTCTAACTACATGGCAGATGTTTCCAACGTGTCCATATTCTTGAGCTAGCTATAGGGCAGACAAGTCCAATATGTTCATGTACAGAGAGCTAGCTACATGGCAGGGTTGTGAAACATTTCCATATACAGAGAGCTAGCTAAATGGCAGAGTAATGCATCATTTCCATATACCGATTTCAAGCTACAAGATAGATGAGTCCATCATGTCCATACACAGAGAGCTAGCTATATGACAAACAAGTCCAAAATGTCCATATAGAAAGAGCTAGCTGTATGGCAGGTTCATGCAACATTTCCATATACAGAATTCTAGCTGCAAGGCAGATGAGTTCAACTTGTCTATATACAGAGAGCTAACTACATGGCAGAGTATTGCAACATTTCCATATACAGAATTCTAGCTACATGGCAAATGTGTCCAACGTGTGCATATCCTTAGTGCCAGCTACATGGCAGACAAGTCCAATATGTTAATATACAGAGAACTCCATAATAGGCAGATCAGTCCAAATTATCCATGTACAGAGTGCTAGTTACATGGCACACGAGTCCAAAACATCCATATACAGAGAGCTAGCTACATGGCAGGGTAGTGCAAAATTTCCATATGCAGAGTTCTAGCTACAAGGAGCTCTGGTAGCGTAGTGGTTACGAATCGGGCTGTGACCCGTAAGGTCAGC
>NW_006409092.1:354442-373722 GCF_000296735.1 Chrysochloris asiatica
TGGCACTTAACAACAACAACAACAAGCTACATGACAGATGTGTAAAACGTGTCCATATACTGAGAGCTAGCTACATGGCAGACAAGTCCAATATATTCATATACAGAGAGCTAGCTACATGGCACGGTAGTGCTATATTTCCAGATACAGAATTCTAGCTACAAGGCAGATGAGTCCAACTTGTCTATATACAGAGAGCTAACTACATGGCAGAGTACTGCATCATTTCCACATAAAGAGTTCAAGATACATGGCAGATGTGTCCCAAGTGTTCATATACTGAGAACTAGCTACATCACAGAGTAGTCCATAATGTCCATATACAGAGTTCTAGCTACATGGCAGATGTGTACTACGTGTCCATATACTGAGAGCTATCTAAACGGCATAACACTCCAAGATATCCCTGTTCAGAGAGCTAGCTACATATCAGACTAGTACAAAATTTCCATATACAGAGAGCTTGGTATATAGCAGGGTAGTGCAACATTTCCATATACAGAGTTCTAGCTACATGGCAGATGTGGCCAAAGTGTCCATAAACTGAGAGCTAGCTACATGTCTGACGAGTCCAAAATGTCCATGCACAGAGAACTAGCTACATGGCAGAGTAGTGCGGCATTTCCATATACACAGTTCAAGCTACGTAGCAGATGAGTCCCATGTGTTCATATACTGACAGCTAGCTACATCGCAGAGTAGTCCAACATGTCCATATACAGAGTTCTAGCTACATGGCAGATGTGACGAACATGTCCAAATACTGAGAGTTGCTACATTTCACACAAGTCCTATATGTTCATATAGAGAGCTACCTACTTGGCAGATCAGTCCAAATATCCATGTACAGCAAGCCAGCTACATGGTAGAGGAGTTCAAATTGTCCGTATACAGAGAGCTAGCAACATGGTAGACAAGTTCAAAATGTCCATATACAGAGAGCTAGCTACATGGCAGGATTCTGCAACATTTCCATATACAGAGTTCTAGTTGTAAGGCAAATGAGTCCAACCTGTCTATATACAGAGAGCTAGGTACATGGCAGAGTAGCGTAACATAGCCATATATAGAGTTCTAGCGACATAGCAAATGTGTCCAACGTGTCCATATCCTTACAGCTAGCTACATGGCAGAGAAGTTCAATATGTTCATATACAGAGAGATACCTACTTGGCAGGGTAGTGCAACATTTTCATATACAGACTTATCACTACATGGTAGATGTGTATAACGTGTGCATATACTGAGAGCTAGTTACATGGCAGAGTAGTCCAACATGTCCATGTACAGTGTACTAGCTAAATGGCAAATGAGTACAACATTTGCATATACTGAGAGTTAACTACATGGCAAATGAGTCCAACATGTCTATATATAGAGGATTAGCTTTCTGGCTAATGATTCCATCATGTCCATGTACTGAGAAATAGCTACATGGCAGAGAAATACAATATGTTCATATACATAGAGTTACCTACTTGGCAGATCAGTCCAACATATTCATGTACAGAGAGCTAGCTACATGTCAGACGAGTCCAATACATCCATGCACAGAGAGCTAGCTACACGGCAGAGCAGTGCATCATTTCCATATACAGAGTTTAAGCTACATGGCAGATAAGTCCCAACTGTTCATATACTGAGGTGTAGCTACATAGCAGAGTACTCCAACATGTCCATATACAGAATTCAAGTTACATGGCAGATGTGTGCAATATTTCCATATACAGAGAGCTAGCTACATGGCAGACAAGTCCAATATGTTCATATACAGAGAGCTACATATGTGGCAGATAAGTCCAACATGTCCATGTACAGAAAACTCGCTATGTGGCAGACGAGTACAAAATGTCCCTATACAGGGAGCTCGTTAAAGTGCAGGGTAGTGCAACGTCTCCATATACAGAGTTCTATCTAGAAGGCAGATGAGTCCAACTTGTCTATATACAGAGAGCTAGCTACATTGCAGAGAAGTGCTACATTTCCATATACAGAGTTCTAGCTACAAGGCAGATGAGTCCAACTTGTCCATATACAGAGTTAGCTACATGGCCGGGCAGTCCAATATGTCCTTATACAGGGTACTAGCTATGTAGCAGATGAGTCCAATATGTTCATGTACAGAGAGCTACCTACTTGGCAGATCAGTCCAACATATCCATGTACAGAGAGCTAGATACATTGCAGACGAGTCCAAAATGACCATATACAGAGAGCTATATAAATGACAAGGTATTGCAACATTTTCATATACACAGTTCTAGCTACAAGGCATAGGAGTCCAACTTGTCTATATAGTGAGCTAGCTTAATGAAGAGCAGTGTAACATTTCTATATACAGAGTTCTAACTACATGGCTGATGTGTCCAATATGTCCATATACTGGGAGCAACCTACATGGCAGATACAGTCCAAAATATCGATGCTCAGAAAGCTAGCTACCTGGCAGACAAGCCCAAAGTGTCCATATCCAGAGAGCTAACATCATGGCAGAGTAGTGCAACATTTCCATATACAGAGTTCTAGCTAAAAGACAAATGACTCCAACTTGTCTATATGCAGAGTTTGCTACATGGCCGGGTAGTCCAATATGTCCATATACAGGGTACTAACTACAAAGCAGATGATTGCAGCATGTCCATATACTGAGAGCCACCTATATGCCAGACAAGTCCAATATGTTCATATACAGAGAGCTAGCTACATGGTATGGTAGTGCACCATTTCCATATACAGAGTTCTAGCTACATGACAGATGAGTCCAACATGTCCATATACCGAGAGCTAGCTAAATGGCGGACACGTCCCATATGTTCATAAACAGAGAGATAGATACATGAGACGGTAGTACAAGATTTCCGTATACAGAGTTCTAGCTACAAGGAAGATGAGTCCAACTTGTCTATATACTGAGAGCTACCTACATATCAGAGTAATATATCATTTTCATATACAGAGTTCAAGCTACATGGCACATGAGTCCAACTTGTCTATATATAGAGAGCTAGGTACATGGCAGATTAGTACAACATGTCATATACAAGGTACTAGGTACATGGCAGAACAGTCCAACTTGTCCATATACTGAGAGCTAGTTACATGGCAGACAAGTCCAAAATGTTCATCTAGAGAGAGCTAGCTACATGGCAGGGTAGTTTAAATTTTCCATATACAAAGTTTAGCTACAGGGCAGATGTGTCCAACGTGTCCATATACTGAGAGCTAGCTACATGGAAGAGTAGTCCAACATGTCCATATACAGGGTACTAGCTACATGGCAGATGAGTCCAACATGTCCATATACTGAGAGCTTGCTACATGGCAGACAAATCAAATATGTTCATATACAGAGAGCTAGCTACATGGCAGTTTAGTGCAACATTTCCATATACAGTGTTCTAGTTACATGGCAGATGTGTTCAACGTGTACATATACTGAGAGTTAGCTACATGGCAGAGTATTCAAACATGTCCATATACAGGGTGCTAGCTTCAATGAAGATGAGTCTAACATGTCCATATACGGAGAGGTAGCTACATAGCAGACAAGTCCAATATGATCATACACAGAAGGATACCTACTTGGCAGATCAGTCCAACATATCCATGCACAGAGAGCTAGCTACATGTAAAACAAGTCCAAAATGTCCATATACAGAGGGCTAGATACATGGTAGGGTAGTGCAACATTTCCATATAAAGTGTTCTAGCTACATGGCAGATGTGTCCAACGTTTCCATAAAATGAAAGCTAGCTACATGGCAGACAAGTCCAATATGTTCATATACAGAGAGCTACCTACTTGGTAGATCAGTCTAACATATCCATGTACTGAGAGCTACCTACATGGCAGATGAGTCCAACATGTCCATATACTGAGAGCTAACTACATGGCAGATGAGTCCCATATTTTCATATACAGAGAGCTACTTACATGGCAGATCAGTCCAACATATCCATGTACTGAGAGTTACTTACATGGCAGAATATTCCGACATGTCCATATACAGAGTTATAGCTACATTGCAGATGTATACAACGTGTCCATATACTGAGAGCTAGTTACATCGCAGAGTAGTCCTACATGTCCGTATATAGGGTACTAGGTACATGGTAGATGACTCCAACATGTCTATGCAGTGAGAGCTATTTACATGGTAGAATGTCCACTATGTTCATATAGAGAGAGCTAACTACTTGGCAGATCAGTCCAACAGATCCATGCATATAGAGCTAGCTAAATGTCAGATGAGTCCAAAATGTCCATAAACAGACAGACAGTTACATGTCAGGGTAGTGCAACATTTACATATACAGAGTTCTAGCTACAAGGCAGATCAGTCCAACTTGTCTATATACAGAGAGCTAGCTACATGGCAGAGTAGTGCAACATGTCCATATACAGTGTACTGGCTAACTGGCAGATGAGTCCAACATGTCCATATACTGTGACCTAGCTACATGGCTTACAAGTCCAATATGTTCATATACAAAGAGCTACATACATGGAAGATCTGTCCAACATATCCATGTACAGAAAGCTAGTTAAATGGCAGGGTAGTGCAACAGTTCCATATACAGAGATCTACCTACATGGCAGATGTATCCAACGTGTCCATATACTGAGAGCAACCTACATGTCAGATCAGTCCAACATGTGCATATACAGGGTAATAACTACATGTCAGATGAGCCCAAAATGTCCATATACACTTTTCTAGCTACATGGCAGATGTGTCCAACGTGTCCATATACTGAGAAGTAGCTACATGACAAAGTAGTTCAACATGTCCATATACAGGGTACTAGCAACATGGCAGATGACTCCAAAACGTCCATATACAGAGAGCTTGCTACATGTCAGAGTAGTGTATGATTTCCATATACAGAATTCAAGCCACATGGCAAATGAATCCAAAGTGTTCATATACTGAGACCTAGTTGCATGGCAGAGTTGTCCAACACGTTCATTTACAGGGTACTAGCTACTTGGCAGATGAGTACAACATGTACCTATACTGAGAGTTAGGTACATGGCAGAGAAGTCCAATATGTTCATATACATAGAGCTATTTACTTGGCAGATCATTCCAACATATCCATGTACAGAGAGCTAGCTACATGGCACACGAGTTCAAAATGTCACAACACAGAGAGCTAGCTACATGGCAGGGTTGCGCAACATTTCCATATACAGAGTTCAAGCTACATGGCAGATCATCCAAAGTGTTCACATACAGATAGCTAGCTACAAGGCAGAGTAGTCCAACATGTCCATATAGAGTTCTAGATTCATGGCAGATGAGTCTAACATGTCCATATACTGAGAGGTAACTACATGGCAGACAACTCCATTATGTTCATATACAGAGAGCTAGTTACATGGCAGAGTAGGGCAACATTTCCTGTACAGAGTTCTAGCTTCATGGCAGATGTGTCCAACGTGTCCATACACTGAGAGCTACCTACATGGCAGATAAGTCCAAAATATACATGCACAAAGAACTAACTACATGTCAGACGAGTCTAAAACATCCATATACAGAGTTCTAGCTACATGTCAGATGTGTCCTATGTGTCCACATACTGTGAGATAGCTACATGAAGAGTAGTCCAACATGTCCATATGCAGGTTATTAGCTACATGGCAGATTAGACCAACTTGTGTATATACAGAAAGCTAGCAACGTGGCAAAATAGTGCAATATTTCCATGTACAGAGTATTAGCTACATAACAGATGTGTCCATCGTGTCCATTTACTGAGAGCTATCTACATGTCAGATCAATTCAACATGTCCATATACAGGGTACTAGCTACATGGCAGATGAGTCCAGAATATCCATATACAGAGAGAGAGCTACATGGCAGTGTAGTGCATCGTTTCAAAACACAGATTTCAAGCTACAAGGCAGATGTGTCCAACATGTCCATGTACTGAGAGCTAGCTACATGGCAGACAATTCCCATATGTTAATATACAGAGAACTACCTACTTCACAGATCAGTCCAACATATCCTTGTACAGAGAATTAGATTAGCTACATGGCAAATAAATCCAAAATGTCCACATACAGAGAGCTAGATACATCGCAGGTGTGTCCAACATGTCCATATACTGAGAGCTAGTTACTTGGCAGTGTACTCCAATATATCCATATACTGGCTACTAGCTACATTGCAGATGAGTCCAATATGTACATGTACAGAGAGCTACCTACTTGGCAGATCAGACCAACATATCCATGTACAGAGAGCTAGCTACATGGCAGACAAGTCCAATATGTACATCTACAGAGATCTAGCTACATGGCAAATGTGTCAAACGTGTCCATATACTGAGAGCTAGCTACATGCAGACAAGTCCAATATGTTCATATACAGATAGTTACCGACTTGGCAGATCAGTCCAACATATCCATGGACTGAGAGCTACCTACATGGCACATGATCGAATATGTCCATATACTGAGAGCTAGCTATATGTCATAGAAGTCCTATATGTCCATGTACAGGGCACTAGCTACATGGCAGATGAGTTCAACATGTCAATATACTGAGACTACCTCAAAGGCAGACAAGTCCAGTATGTTTATATACAGAGAGATAGCTACATGGTAGAGTAGTGCAACATTTCCATATACAGAATTCTAGCTATATGACAGATTTGTCCAATGTGTCCATATACTGAGAGGTACCTACATGTCAGATCAGTCCAAAATTTCCATGCACAGAAAGATAACTACATGTCAGACAAGTCCAAAATGTCTATATACAGTGTTCTAGCTACATGGCAGATGAGTCCAATATGTCCATATACAGAGAGCTGGCTACATGGCAGGGTAGTGCAACATTTCCATATACAGAGTTTTAGTTACAAGGCAAAAGTGTGCAACTTGTCTATATACAGGAAGCTAGCTACATGGCAGGGTAGTGCCACATTCCCATGTACAGAGATCTAGCTACAAGGCCGGTGTGTTCAACTTGTCCATATACTGAGAGCTAGCTACATGTCTAACAAGTCCAAAAGGTCAATATACTGAGAGCCTGCTACATGGCAGAGTAGAGCAACATGTACATATACAGGGTACTAGCTACATGGCAGATGGGTTCAACTTGTCTAAATACAGAGAGCTAGCTACATGGTAGAGTAGTTCAACATGTCCATACACAGAGTACTAGCTACATGGCAGATGAGTCCAACATCTCCATATACTGAGAGCTAGCTTCATGACAGAAAAGTCCCATATGTTTATATATAGAGAGCTACCTACTTGTCAAATCAGTCCAAAATATCCATGTACAGAAAGCTAGCTACATGGCAGAATAGTGCATCATTTCGATATACAGAGTTCAAGCAACATGGCAGATCAGTCCAAAGTGTTCATGTACTGAGAGCTAGCTATATGGTAGACTAGTCCTGTCCATATACGGAGTTCTAGCTACATGACAGATATGTCCAACATATCCATATTCTGAGAGCAGCTACATGGAAGACAAGGTCAATATGTTCATAGACAGAGAGCTAGCTACACGGCAGGTCAGTGCAACATTTTCATATATAGAGTTCTACCTTCATGGCAGATGTGTCCAACGTGTCCATATACTGAGATCTAGCTACATTGCAGATAGTCGTACATATCCATATACAGAGTTCTAGCTAAATGGCAGATGTGTCCCACATGTCCATATACTGAAAGCTTGCTACATGACAGAGTAGTCCAACATATCTATATACAGAGATCTAGCTGCATGTCAGATGAGTCCAACGTGTCCATATACTGAGAGCTAACTACATGGCAGACAAGCCCAATATGTTCATATACAGAGAGCAAGATACATGGCAGGGAAGTGCATCATTTACATATCTAAAGTTCTTACTACATGGCAGATGTGTGCATCGTGTCCATAAACAGACAGCTAGCTACATGGCATGGTAGTGTAACATTCCCACATACAGATTTCTAGCTACAAGGCAGATGAGACCAAGTTGTCTATATACATATAGCTAGCTACAAGGCAGATGGGTCAGACTTGTCCATATACTGAGAGCTTGCTACATATCAGAAGAGTCCAAAATGTCCATAAACAGAAAGCTAGCTAAATGGCAGAGTAGTGTATCATTTCCATATACAAAGTTCAAGCTATATGGAAGATAATTCTAAAGTGTCCATACACTGAGAGCTAGGTACATGGCAGATTACTCCAAATTGTCCATATACAGGGTACTAGCTACAAGGAAGATGAGTCCAACTTGTATATATACAGAGAGCTAGTTCCATGGCAGTGTAGTGTAACATGTCCATATACAGGTTACTAACGACATGGCAGATGAGTCCAACATGTCCATATACTGAGAGATAGCTACATGGCAGACAAGTTCAATATGTTCATCTACAGAATTCTATCTACATGGCAGATGTGTCCAACATGTCCATATACTGAGAGTTAGCTACATGGCAGAGAAGTCCAATATGTTCTTATAATAACAGCTACCTACTTGGCAGATCAATCCAACATATCCATGTACTGAGAGCTATCTACATGACAGATGAGTCCAACATGTCAATATACTGAGAGCTATCTACTTGGCAGAGTAGTCCAATATTTCCATATACATGGTACGAGCTACATGGCAGATGAGTCCAGCATGTTCATATACAGAGAGCTAGGCTACACGGCAAAGTAGTGCAGCATTTCCATATCCCGAGTTCTAGCTACACAGCAGATGAGTCCAACTTGTCTATATACAGAGAGCATTCTATATGCAGAATGGTGCAACATATCCATATACAAATTTCAAGCTACACTACAGATGTATCCAACGTGTTCATATACTGAGAGCTAACTACATGACAGAACAGTACAGAATATCAATGCACAGAGAGCTAACTACATGTCAGATGAGTCCAAAATTTCCATATCCAGTGTTATAGCTATATGGAAGATGTGTCCAACATGTCCATATACTGAGAGCTAGCTACATGACAGAGTAGTCCAACACGTCCATATATAGGGAAATAGCTACATGGCAGATGAGTCCAACATGTCAATATACTGAGACTAGCTACATAGCAAACAAGTCCAAAATGTTCATATACAGAGAGCTAACTACATGGCAGAGTAGTGCAACATTTCCATATACAGTGTTCTACATGTCAGACGAGTCCAACATGTCCATATACAGGGTACAAGCTACATGGCAGATGAGTCCAACTTATCTATATACAGATAGCTTGCTACATGGCAGTGGAGTGCAACATATCCATATACAGAGTTCTAGTTACATGAGAGATGTGTCCAACGGGTCCATATACTGAGAGTTAACTCCATGGCAGATCAGTCCAACATGTTCATATACAGGGTCCTAGCTAGATGGCAGATAAGTACAAAATGTCCATAGAGAGAGAGCTAGCAACATGGGAAAGTAGTGCATGATTTCCATATACAGAGTTCAAGCTCCATGCCAGATGAGTTCAAAGTGTTCATATACTGAGAGCTAGCTACATGGCAGAGTAGTCCAACATGTTCATATACATGGTACTAGCTACATGGCAGATGAGTCCAATATGTGCATATACTGAGACGTAGCTACATGGCAGATATGTCCAATATGTTCATATACAAAGAGCTACCTACTTGGCAATCAGTCCAACATATGCATGTACTGAGAGCTAACTACATGGCAGATCATTCCAAAATATACATGCACAGAGAGCTACCTACATGGCAGATGAGTCGAAAATTTCCATATACAGAGAGCTAGTGCAACATTTCCATATACACAGTTGTAGCTACAAGGCAGATGAGTCCAACTTTTCCATATACTGAGAGCTACCTACATGGCAGAGTAGTCCAACATGTCCATATAAAGGGTATAAGCTACATGCCAGATGAGTCCAAAATGTCCAAATACTGAAAGATAGCTACATGTTAGACAAGTCCAAAATGTCTGTGTAAAGAGAGCTAGCTACATGGCAGTGTAGTGCAACATTTTCATATACAGAGTTCTAGCTACAAGGCAGATGAGACCAATTTGTCTATATACAGAGAGCTAGCTACATGGCAGTGTAGTGCAACATTTTCATATACAGAGTTCTAGCTACAAGGCAGATGAGACCAATTTGTCTATATACAGAGAGCTAGCTACATGGCAGAGTTGTGCAACATGTCCATATACAGAGTACTAGCTACATGGAAAATGAGCCCAATATGTCCATATACTGAGAACTAGCTACCTGGCAGACAAATCCAACATGTTCATATAAAGAGAGCTACCTAATTGGCAGATCAGTACAACATATTCATGTACTGAGACCTAACCACATGGCAGATGAGTCCAACATGTTCATATACAGAGTAGAATAACATGTACATATACACGGTACTGGCTACATGGCAGATTACTCCAACATGTCCATATACTTAAAGCTAGCTACATAGCAGACAAGTCCAGTATGTTCATAGATAGAGCGCTAGCTACATGGCAGAGTAGTCCAACATGTCCATACACAGGGTACTAGCTACAGGGCAGATGAGTCCAACATGTCCATATACTGACAGCTAGCTATATGGCAGACAAGTCCAAAATGTCCATATAAAGAGAGGTAGCTACATGACACCATAGTGCAACATTTTCTTTTACAGCGTGCTAGCTACAAGGTAGATGAGTTCAACTTGTCTGTATTCAGAGACCTAGCTACAACGCAGGGTAGAGCAACATTTCCATATACAGAGTTCTAGCTACAAGGCAGATGAGTCCCACTTGTCTATATAAAGAGAGCTAGCTACATGCCACTGTAGTGCAACATTTCCATATACAGAGTTCTAGCTACAAGGCAGATGAGTCCAAATTGTCTATATACACTGAGCTGGCTACATGGCAGAGTAGTGCAACATGCCCATATACAGGGTACTAGCTACATGGAAGATGAGACCAACACGCCCATATACTGAGAGCTAGCTACCTGGAAGACTAGCCCAACATGTTCATATAAAGAGAGCTAACTACATCGCAGATCAGTCCAGTCTATCCATGTCCTGAAAGCTACGTACATGTCAAACGAGACCAACATGTCCATATACTGAGAGTTAGTTACATGGCAGAAAAGTCCAATATGTTAATATACAGAGAGCTACATACTTGGCAGACCAACCCAACATATCCATGTACAGAGACATAGCCACATGGCAGATGAGTCCAATATGTCCATATACAGAGAGCTGGCTACATGGCAGAGTAGTATAACATGTACATATGCAGGGTTCTAGCTACAAGGCATATGTATCCAACGTGTCCATATACTGAGAGCTAGCATCATGGCAGACAAGTCCAATATGTTCATATACAGAGAGTTAGCTACATAGCTAAGTAGTGCAACATTTCCACATACAAATTTGTAACTACAAATAGATGTGTCCAAAGTGTCCATATACTGAGAGCTAGCTACATGGCAGACAAGTCCAACATGTTCATATACACAGAGCTAGCTACATGCCAGGTAGTGCAACTTTTCCATATATAGAGTACTACCTATAAGCAAATGAGCCCAACGTGTCTATACAGAGATAGCTAGCTACATGGCAGACAAGTCCAATATGTTCATATACAGAGAGTTAGCTACATGGCTGGGTAGTGCAACATTTCCAAATACAGAGTTCTAGCTACATGGAAGATGTGTCCAACATGTCCATATACTGAGAGCTAGATACATGGCAGAGTAGTCCAATATGTCCATATACAGTGTACTAGCTACATGGCAGATGAGTCCAACATGTCCATATTCTGAGAGCTAGCTACATGGCAGACAAATCTAAAATGTTCATATACAGAAAGCTACCTACTTGGCAGATCAGACCAACATATCCATGGACTGAGAGCTAGCTACATGTCAGACAAGTCCATAATGTTCATATACAGAGAGCTAGCTACATGGCACGGTAGTGCAACATTTCCTTATAAAGAGTTCTAGCTACAAGGCAGACAAGTCCAAAATGTACATATACACAGACTCAAGTACATGGCAGGTTAGTGCAACATTTCCATATACTGACATCTAGCTACAAGCAGATTAGTTCAACTTTTCTATATACAGAGAGCTAGGTACATGCCAGAGTAGTGTTATATTTGCATATACAGAGTTCTAGCTACATGGCAGATGTGTCCAACATGTCCATTTACTGATAGATAGCTACATGGCAGAGTAGTCCAACATGTCCATATACAGGGTACTAGCTACATGGCAGATGAGTCCAACATGTACATATACAGACAGCCAGCTATATGGCAGACAAGTCCAAAATGTCCATATAAAAAAGGTAGCTACATGGCAGATTAGTGCAACATTTTCATATACAGGGTGCTAGCTACAAGGTAGATGAGTTCAACTTGTCTATATTCAGACAACTAGCTACAAGGCAGGGTAGTGCAGCATTACCATATACAGAGTTCTAGCTACAAGGCAGATGACTCGAACTTGCCTTTATACAGAGAGCTAGCTACATCGCAGAGTAGAGCAACATTTCCATATACTGACTTCTAGATAGAAGGAAGATGAGTCCCACTTGTCTATGTACAGAGAGGTAGCTACATAGTAGAATAGTGCATCATTTCCATATACAGAGTTCTAGCTACATGGCAGATGTGTCCAATGTGTCCAAATACTGAGAGCAAGCTACATGGCAGACAAGTCCAATATGATCATATAATGAGAGTTAGCTATATGGCTGTGTAGTGCAATATTTCCATATACAGAGTTCTAGCTACATGGCAGATGTGTCCAGCATGTCCATATACTCAGAGCTACCTACATGGCAGCTCAGTCCAAAATATCCATGCACAGAGAGCCAACTACATGTCAGACAATCAAAAATCTCAATATACAGAAAGCTAGCTACATGACATGGTAATGCAACATTTCCATATACAGAGTTCTAGGTACAAGGCAGATGAGTCCAAATTGTCTATATACACTGACCTGGCTACATGGCAGAGTAGTGCAACATGTCCATATACACGGTACTAGCTACATGGAAGATGAGCCCAACATGTCCATATACTGAGAGCTAGCTACCTGGAAGACTAGCCCAACATGTTCATATAAAGAGAGCTAACTACATTGCAGATCAGTCCAGTCTATCCATGTCCTGAAAGCTACATACATGTCAAAAGAGTCCACCATGTCCATATACTGAGTGTTAGTTACATGGCAGATAAGTCCAATATGTTAATATACAGAGAGCTACCTACTTGGCAGACCAACCCAACATATCCATGTACAGAGACCTAGCCACATGACAGATGAGTCCAACATGTCCATATAAAGAGAGCTGGCTACAAGGCAGAGTAGTATAACATGTCCATTTACAGGGTACTAGCTACATGGCAGATGAGTCCAACATGTCCATATTCTGTGTGCTAGCTACAGGCAGACAAGTCCAAACTGTACATATACAGCAAGCTACCTACTTGGCAGATCAGTCCAACATATCCATGGACTGAGAGCTAGCTACATGTCAGACGAATCAATAATGTCCATATACAGAGAGCTAGCTACATGGCACGGTCGTGCAACATTTCCTTATAAAGAGTTCTAGCTACAAGGCAGACGACTCCAAAATGTACATATACAGAGAGTCAGGTGCATGGCAGGTTAGTGCAATATTTCCATATACAGAGTTCTAGCTACAAGGCAGATGAGTCCAACTTGTCTATTTACAGAGAGCTAGGTACATGGCAGAGTAGAGTAATATTTGCATATACAGAGACCTAACCACATGACAAATGAGTCCAACATGTACATATATAGAGAGCTGGCTACATGGCAGAGTAGTGTAACATATACAGGGTACTAGTTACATGGCAGATGAATCCAACATGTCCATATACTGAGAGCTAGCTACATGGCAAACAAGTCCAATATGTTCATATACAGAGATCTACCAAATTGGCAGATCAGTCCAACATATTATGTAGAGAGATAACTGCATGGCTGAGGATACCAAAATTTCTGTATATAGAGAGCTAACTACATGGCAGGTTTCTGAAGAATTTTCATATACAGAGTCCTTGCTACAAAGTAGATGAGTCCAACTTGTTTATATACAGAGAGTTAGATACATGACAGGGTAGTGCAACATTTCCATATACAGAGTTCTAGCTACACGGCAGATGTTTCCAACGTGTCCATATACTGAGAGCAAGCCAAATGGCAGACAAGTACAATATGATCATATACACAGAGCTAGCTATATAGCAGGGTAGTGCAACTTTTCCATATTCAGAGTTCTAGCTACATGGCAGATGTTTCCAATGTGTCCATATACAGTGAGGTAGCTACATGGGAGGGTAGTGCAACATTTCCATATACAGAGTTATAGCTACAAGGCAAATGAGTCCAACTTGTCTATGTACTAAGAGCTAGCTACATGGCAGACAAGTTCAATATATTCATATATAGAGAGCTACATACTTGGCAGATGAGACCAATATATTATGTAGGGAGCTATCTACATGGCAGAGTAGTCCAACATGTCCATATACAGGGTACTAGCAAAAAGGAAGATTAATCCAACCTTTCCATATTCTGAGCACTAACTACATGGCAGACAATCGAATATGTTTATATAATGAGCGCTAACTACTTGGCAGATCAGTCCAACATATTCATTCACAGAGAGGTAGCTACATGTTAGACAAGTCCAAAATGTCCATATACAGAGAGCTAGCTACATGGCAGGGTAGTACAACATTTCCATATACAGAGTGCTAGCTACAAGACAGAGAAGTCCAACTTGTCTATATACTGAAAGCAAGCTACATGGAAGAGAAGTCCAATATGTTCATATACAGAGAGGTATGTATTTGGCAGATCAGTGTAACATATCCATGTACAAAGACCTGGCTACATGGCAGACAAGTACAAAATGTCCATATAGAGAGAGCTAGCTACATGGCAGGTAGTGCAACCTTTCCATATACAGTGTTCTAGCTACATGCAGATGAGCCCAAAGTGTCTATATACAGAAAACTAGTGACATGGCACAGTAGTGAAACATGTCCATATACAGGGTACTAGCTACAAGACATATAAGTCCAACATTTCCATATACTGAGAGATAGCTACATGGAAGATGAGTCCATCATGTTCATATACAGAATGCTACCTACTTGACAGATCAGTCCAACATATCCATGTACTGAGAGCTACCTACATGGCAGATGAGTCCAAAATGTCCATATACTGATAGCTAGCTACATAGCAGAGTAGTCCAACATGTCCATACACAGGGTACCAGATATATGGCAGATGAGTCCAACTTGTACATATACTGAGAGCTAGCTTCCTGGCAGACAAGTACAATATGTTCATAGACAGAGAGCTAGCTACATGGCAGCGTAGTGCAACATTTCCATATACAGAGTTCTAACTACAAGGTAGATGAGTCCAACTTGTCTATATACAGAGAGCTGGCTACATGGCAGAGTAGTGCAACATGTCCATATACAGGATACTAGCTACATGGAAGATGAGCCCAACATGTCCATATACTTAGAGCTAGCTACCAGGCAGAATAGTCCAACTTGTTAATATAAAGAGAGCTACCTACTTTGGAGATCAGTCCAGTATATCCAAGTCCTGAGAGGTATATACATGGGAGATGAGTCTAACATGACCAAAAATTGAGAGTTAGTTACATGGCAAATAAGTCTAATATGTTAATATACAGAGAGCTAACTATTTGGCATACCAATCCAACATACCCATGTACAGAGACCTAGCCACATGGCAGATGAGTCCAACATGTCCATATACAGAGAGCTGGCTACATGGCAGAGTCGTATAACATGTACATATACAGGGTACTAGCTACATGGAAGATGAGTCCAACATGTCCATATACTGAGAGCTAGCTACATGGTATACAAGTCCAATATGTTCATAGACAGATGGTTAGCTACATGGCACGGCAGGGCAACATTTCCATATTCAGAATTCTAGCTACATGGCAGATGGTCCAACTTGTTTATATACAGAGAGCTAGCTACAAGGTAAACAAATCCAATATCTTCATATACTGAGATCTACCCACATGGCAGATCAGTCCTATATATTATGTAGAGAGCTAGCTACATGGCTGAGGAATCCAAAATTTCCGTATACAGAAAGCTAACTACAAGGCATGGTTGTGAACATTTCCATATACAGAGTTCTAGCTACAAGGCAGGTGAGTTCAACTTGTCCATATATTGAGAGCAAGCTACATGGCAGAGAATCCAACATATCCATATACAGGTTACTAGCTACATGCCAGATGAGTCCAACATGTCCATATACTAAGAGTTAGCTACATGGCAGACAAGTACAAAATGTCCATATAAAGAGAGCTAGCTATATGGTAGTGTAGTGCAACATTTCCATATACAGTGTTCTAGCTACAAAGCAGATGAGTCCAACTTGTCCATATACTGAGAGCTAGCTACATGGTAGAGAAGTCCAACATGTCCATATACAGGGTACTACTACTTGCCAGATGAGTCCAACATGTCCACATACTAAGAGATAGCTACATGGCAGACAAGTCCAAAATGTCTTTATAAAGAGAGCTAGCTATATGGCAATGTAGTGCAACATTTCCTTATACTGACTACTAGATAGAAGGCAGATGAGTCCCTCTTCTCTATATACAGAGAGGTAGCTATATGATAGGGCAGTACAGCATTTCCATATACAGAGTTCTAGCTACATGGCAGATGTGTCCAACGTATTCATACACTGAGAGCTAGCTACATGTCAGAGTATTCCAACAGGTCCATATACAGGGTACTAGCAACATGGCAGATTAATCCAACATGTACATATTCGGAGAGCTAACTACTTGGGAGACAATCCAATACGTTTATATAATGAGAGATAACTACTTGGCAGATCAGTCCAACATATTCATGCACAGAGAGCTAGTTACACCTCGGATGAGTCCAAAATGTACATATACAGAGAGCTAGCTACGTGGCAGGGTAGTACAAAATTTCCATATACAGAGTTCTAGCTACAAGGTAGAGGAGTCGAATTTGTCTATATACTGAAAGCAAGCTACATGGCAGAATAGTCCAATATTTTCATATACAGAGAGCTACGTACTTGGCAGATTAGTATTACTTATTCATGTACAGAGAGCTAGCTACATGGCAGACGAGTACAAAATGTCCATATATAGAGAGCTAGCTAAATGGCAGGGTAGTGCAACCTTTCCATATAAAGAGTTCTAGCTACAAGCAGATAAGCCCAACGTGTCTATATACAGCAAGCTAGTGACATGGCATAGTAATGAAACATGTCCATATACAGGGTACTAGCTACATGACATATGAGTCCAACATTTCCATATACAGAGAGATAGCTACATGGCAGATGAATCCATTATGTTCATATACAGAACGCTACCTACTTGACAGATCAGTCCAACATATCCATGTACTGAGAGCTACCTACTTGGCAGATGAGTCCAAAATATCCATATACTGATAGCTAGCTACATAGCAGAGTAGTCCAACATGTCCATATACAGGGTACTAGCTACATGGCAGATGAGTCCAACTTGTACATATACTGAGAGTTAGCTTCATGGCAGACAAGTACAATATGTTCATAGACAGAGAGCTATCTACATGGCAGGGAGTGCAACATTTCCATATACAGAGTTCTAGCTACAAGGCAACTTGCCTATATGCTAACAGCTAGCTACATAGCAGACAAGTACAATATGTTTATATACAGAGAGCTTGTTACACCTCGGATAAGTACAAAATGTACATATACAGAGAGCTAGCTACGTGGCAGGGTAGTACAACATTTCCATATACAGAGTTCTAGCTACAAGGTAGAGGAGTCAAACTTGTCTATATACTGAAAGCAAGCTACATGGCAGAATAGTCCAATATTTTCATATACAGAGAGCTACGTACTTGGCAGATTAGTATATAGCTAAATGTCAGACTATTCCAATATTTCCGTATACAGAGATCGAGCTACATGACAAGGTTGTGAAACATTTCCATATACAGACACCTTGCTACAAAGCATTTGAGTCCAACTTGTTTATATACAGAGAGCTAGCTACATGGCAGACAAGTCAAAAATGTCCATATAAAGAGAGCTAGCTACATGGCAGGGTAGTGCAACGTTTTCATATACAGAGTTTGAGCTACAAGGCAGATGAGTCCAACTTGTCTATATACACAGAGCTAGAGACATGTCAGGGTAGTGCAACATTTCCATATACAGAGTTCTAGCTACAAGCAGATGAGCCCAACGTGTCTATATACAGAGAGCTAGCAACATGGCAGGGTAGTGCAACATTTCCATATACAGAGTTCTAGCTACATGCCAGATGTGTCAAAAGTGTCCATATACTGAGAACTTGCTACATGGCAGACAAGTCCAAAATGTCCATATAAAAAAAGCAAGCTACATGGCAGGGTAATGCATCATTTTCATATACAGAGTTCTAGCTACAAGGTAAATGAATCCAACTTGTCTTTATACAGAAAGCTAGCTATATGGCAGGGTAATGCAACATTTCCATGTACTGACGTCCAGATAGAAAGCAGATGACTCCCACATCTCTATATACACAGAGGTAGCTACATGGTAGGGTAGTGCTACATTTCCATATACAGAGTTCTAGCTATATGGCAGATGTGTCCAACGTTTCCAGACACTGAGAACTAGCTACAAGGCAGACAAGTCCAATATCTTCACATACAGAGAGTTAGTTACATGGCTTGGTATTACAACATTTCCAAATACAGAGTTCTAGCTACATGCAGATGTATCCAACGTGCATATATACTGAGAGCTAGCTACATGGCAGACAACTCCAACATGTTCATATACACAGAGCTAGCTACATGGCAGGGTAGTGCAACATTTCCATATACAGAGTTCTAGCTATAAGCTGATGAGCCCAACTTGTCTGTATACAGAGAGCTAGCCACATGTCTGAGTTGTGCATCATGTCAATATACAGGGTACTAGCTACATAGCAAATGTTTCAAACATGTCCATATTCAGAGAGCTAGCTACATGGCAGACAAGTCCAATATTTTCCGATACTGAGAGCTAACTACTTGGCGGATCAGTCCAACTTATTCATGCACAGAGAGCTAGCTACATGTCATACGAGTCCAAAATGTCCATATACAGAGAGCTAGCTACATGGCAGGGTAGTGCAACATTTCCATATACAGAGTTCTAGCTACATGGCAGATGTGTCCAACG
>NW_006409092.1:373822-375935 GCF_000296735.1 Chrysochloris asiatica
ATTTCCATATACAGAGTTCTAGCTACATGGCAGATGTGTCCAACGTGTCCATGTAATTAGAGCTAACTACATGGCATCTGAGTCCAACATATCCATGTACAGTGAGCTGGCTATTTGGCAGATAGGTCCAATATGCTCATATACAGAGAACTACCTACTTGACAGATCAGCCCAACATATCCATGTACCAAGAGCTACCTACATGGGAGATTAGTCCATAATGGCCATATACTGATAGTTAGCTACAGGGCAGAGTAGTCCACCATGTCTAAATACAGTGTACTATCTACATGGCAGATAAGTCCAACACATCCATGTACAGAAAGTGAGCAAAACGACAGAAAAGTCCGAATTGTTCATAAGCAGAGAGCTAGATAAATGACAGGGTAGTGCAACTTTTCCATATACAGAGTTCTATCTACATGGTAGATGTGTCCAACATGGCAATATACAGAGAGCTAGCTACATGGCAGGGTTGTGCATCATTTCCATGTACAGAATTCTAGCTACATTCAGATGAGTCCAATGTGTCTATATACTGACAGCTAGCCACATGGCAGAGTAGTGCAACATTTCTATATACAGAGTTCTAGCTACAAGGCAAATGAATTCAACGTATATATATATACAGAGAACTAGCTACATGGCAGGGTAGTGCAACATTTTAATATACAGAGTTCTAGCTACAAGGCAGATGAGTCCAACTTGTCTATATATAAAGAGCTAGCAACAAGGCAGGGTAGTGCAACATTTCTATATACAGAGTATTAGCTAGAAGAGAGATGAGTCCAACTTGTCTATATACAGAAAGTTAGCTATGTGGCAGACAAGTTCAATATGTTCATATACAGAGAGATACCTACTTGGCAGATCAGTCCAACATATTCAAGCACAGAGAGCTAACTACATGTCAGACGAGTACAAAATGTCCATATACAGAGAACTAGCAACATGAAAGAGTAGGGCAGCATTTCAATATACAGAGTGCTCGCTACATGGTAGATGTGTTCAATGTGTCCATATACTGTGAGCTAACTACATGGCAGATCAGTACAAAATATCCATGCACAGAGAGCTAGCTACATGTCAGATGCATCCAAATTGTCCATATACAGAGAGCTAGCTCTATGGCAGGGTAGTGCAACATTTCCATATACAGGGTACTAGCTACATGACAGATGAGTCCAACATGTCCATATACTGAGAGTTGGCTACATGGCAGACAAGTCTAATATGTTCACGAACAGAGAGCTAACTATTTGGCAGATCAGTCTAACATATCCATGTACAGAGAGCTAGCTAAATGGCAGACGAGTCTAAAAGGACCATATACAGAGAAATAGCTACATGGCAGGGTAGTACAACATTTCCATATACAGAGTTCTAGGTACAAGGCAGATGAGTACACCTTGTCTATATATAAAGAGTTATCTACATGGCAGAGAAGTGCAACATTTCCATATAGAAAGTTCTAGCTTCATGGCAGATGTGTGAAACGTGTCAATATATTTAGAGTTAGGTACAAGGCAGACATGTCCAATATGTTCATATAAAGGAGCTACCTACTTGGCAGATCCGTCCAACATATCCATGTACAGAGAGCAAGCTTCATGGCAGACATGTCCAAAATGTTCATATACAGAGAGCTAGCTACATGGCAGAGTAGTGCAACATTTCCATATACAGAGTTCTAGCTACAAGGTAGATGAGTCCAACTTATCTATATATAAAGAGCTACCTACATGGCAGTGTAGTGAAACATTTCCATATACAGAGATCTATCTATATAGTAGATATGTCCATCTACGGAGATGTAGCTACATGGAAGACAAGTCCAATATGTTAATATACAGAAAGCTACCTATGTTGCAGATCAGTCCAACATATCCATGTACAGAGAGCTATCTATATGGCAAATGAGTACAATATGTCTATATACAGAGAGCTACCTACATGGCAGGGCAGGGCAACATTTCCATATACAGAGTTCTAGCTACAAGGCATATATGTCCAACATGTCCATATACTGAGAGATAGCTACATGGCAGATCAGTCCAAAAGATCCATGCACAGAGAGCTAGCTGCATGACAGACGAGTCAATAATGTCCATAT
>NW_006409092.1:376219-418316 GCF_000296735.1 Chrysochloris asiatica
TATACAGAGAACTAGCTACATGGCAGGGTAGTGCAACATTTCCATATACAGAGTTCTAGCTACAAGGCAGATGAGTCCAACTTGTCTATTTACAGAGAGCTAGCTACATGTCAGAGTATTGCAACATTTCCACATAGAGAGATCTAGCTACATGGCAGATGTGTCCAACATGTCCATATAATGAACGCTAGCTACATGGCAAACATGTCCAGTATGTTCATATACAGAGAACTACCTACTTGGCAAATCAGGTCAACATATGCATGTACAGAGTTCTAGCTACATGGCAGATGTGTCCAACTTGTCCATATACTGACAGCTAGCTACATGGTAGACAAGTCCTATATGTAAATATACAGAGAGCTACCTACTTGGCAGATCAGTCTTACATATCCAGAGAGCTATATACAAGGCAGATGAGTTTAAAATGTTCATATATAAAGACCTAGCTACATGGCAGGGTAGGGCAACATTTCCATATACAGAATTTTAGCTACAAGCAGATGAGTCCAACTTGTCTATATAAAGAGAACTAGCAACATGGCAGAGTAGTGCAACATGTCCATATACAGGTTACTAGCTACATGACAGATGAGTCAAACATGCCTTTATACTTAGAGATAACTACATGGAAAATGAGTCCAATGTGTTAATGTACAGAGCGCAACCTACTTGACACATCAGTCCAGCATACCCATGTACTGAGAGCTACCAATATAGCAGATGAGTCCAAAATGTCCACATACTGATAGCTAGCTACATGGCAGGGTAGTCCAACATGTCCAACAGTTTACTAGCTACATGGCAGATAATTCCAACATGTCCATATCTTGAGAGTTAGCTACATGGCAGTCAAGTCCTATATGTTCATATACAGAGAACTAGCTGCATGGCAGGATAGTGCAATATTTCCTTATACAGAGTTCTAGCTACATGGCAGATGTATCCAATGTGTCCATATACAGAGAGCTAGCTACACGGCAGGGTAGTGCAACATTTCCGTATATAGTGTTCTAGCGACTAGGTAGATGAGTCCAACTTGTCTATATACAAAGAGCTGCTTACATGGCATAGTAGTGAAACATTTCCGTATGCAGAGATCTAGCTACATGGCAGATATGTCCAATGTGTCAATATACTGAGAGCTAGCTACATTGAAGACAAGTCCAATATGTTAATATACAGAGAGCTACCTACTTGTCTAATTAGTCCCACATATGCAAATACAGAGAGCTAGCTACATGTCAGAGGAGTCCAAAATGTCCATATACAGAGACCTAAGTACATGGCAGGGTAGGGCAACATTTCCATATACAGAGTTCTAGCTACAAGACAGATGAGTCCCACTTGTCTATATAAAGACAGCTAGCTATATAGCAGTGTAGTGAAACATTTCCATATACAGAATTCTAGCTACATGGTCCATATTCTGAGAGCGGTCTACATGGCAGACAATTCCAATATGTTCATATACAAAGAGCTATCTGCTACTCAGCTCAGTCCAACATATCCATGTACGGAAAGCTCAGTCCAACATATCCATGTACAGAGAGTTAGTTACATGTCATAGGAGTCCTAAATGTCTATAAACAGAGAGCTAGCTACATGGCAGAGTAGTGCATCATTTCCATATACAGAGTTGTAGTTACAAGGCAGATGGGTCCAACTTGTCTATATACAGAGAGCTGACAACATGGAAGGTTAATGCAACATTTCCATATACAGAGTTCTAGCTACATGGCAGATGTGTCCAACGTGTCCATATACTGAGAGCAAGATACATGGTAGACAAGGCCAATATGTTCATATAGAGAGAGCTAACTGCTTGGCAGATCAGTCCAACATATCCATGTACAGAAAGCGAGCAACATCTCAGATGAGTCCAAAATGTCCATATACTGAGAGGTAGCTATACAGCAGGGTTGTGCATCATTTCCATATACAGAATTCTAGCTACAAGGCATATGAGTCCAACGTGTCTATATACACAGAGCTAGCTACAAGGCAGAGTAGTGCAAAATTTCCATATACAGAGCTCTAACTACAAGGCAAATGAGTCCAACGTGTGCATATTCAGAGAGCTAGCTACATGACAGCATCGTCGAACATTTCCATATACAGAGTTCTAGCTACAAAACAGATGAGTCCAGCTTGTCTATATACAGAGAGCTAGTGACATGGCAGAGTAGTACAACATGCCCATATACAGGGTACTAGCTACATAACAGATGAATACAACGTGCCCATATACTGAGAGATACCTATATGGCACATGAGTCCAATATGTTCATATACAGAGAGCTATCTCCTTGGCAGATCAGTCCAACATATCCTTGTACAGAGAGCTAGCTACATGGCTAACAAGTTCAAAATGTCTATATACAGTGAGCTAGCTACAAGGCAGAATAGTGCAACATTTCTATATACAGAGTTCTAGCTACATGGTAGATGAGTGCAACATGTCCATATACTGATAGCTAGCTACATGGCAGAGTAGTACAATATGTCCAAATACAGTATACTAGCTACATGGCAGATAAGTCCAACATGTCCATATACTGAGAGGTAGCTACATGGCAGACGAGTCCTAAATGTCCATATACAGAGAGTTAGCTACATGGAAGGGTAGTGCGACATTTCTATATACAGAGTTGTAGCCACAAGGCACATTAGTCCAACTTGTTTATATATAGTGAGATAACTACATGACAGGGTAGAGCAACATTTCCATATACAGAGTTCTAGCTACATGACCTATGTGTCCAACGTGTCCATATATTGAGAGCTGGCTACATGGCAGATCAGTCTAAAACCCATGCACAGAGAGCTAGCTACATGTCAGATGAGTCCAACTTGTCCATATACAGAGAGCTGGCTTCATGGCAAGGTAGTGCAACATTTCCATATAGAGAGTCCTACAAACATGGCAGATGTGTCAAAAGTGTCCATATACAGAGAGTTAGCTACATGGCATGGTTGTGCATCATATCCATATACAGAATTCTAGCTACAAGGCTGATGAGTCCAACGTGTCTATATACAGAGAGCTAGCTACATGGCAGAGTAGTGCAACATTTCCATATACAGAGTTCTAGCTACAAGGAAAATGAGTCCAACTTGTCTTTATACAGAGAGCTAGCTACACGGCAGTGTAGTGCAACATTTCATTATGCAGAGTTCTAGCTAAAAGTTAGATGTGTCCAACGTGTCCATATACTGAGAGCTAACTACATGGCAGATCAGTTCAACATATGCATGTACAGAGAGCTAGCTACACGGCAGACGAGACCAAAAGGTCCATATAAAGAGAGCTAGCTACATGGCAGGGTAGAGCATCGTTTCCATATACAGAGTTCTAGCTACAAGGCAGATGAGTCAGACTTGTGTATATAGAGAGCTAGCTACATGGGAGGGTAGTGCAACATTTCCATATACAGAGTTAAAGCCACATGGAAGATGGGTCCAAAGTGTTCTTATACTGAGAGCTAGCTACATAACAGTGTAGTGTAACATGTCTATACAAAGGTTACTGGGTACATTGCAGATGAGTCCATAATATCCATGTAGAGAGCTACCTACATGACAGACGAGTCCAAAAGGTCCATATATAGAGAGCCAGCTATATGCAGGTTAGTGCAACATTTCCATATACAGAGTTTTAGCTGCAAGGCAGATGAGTCCAACATGTCCAAATACTGAGAGCTAGCTTCATGGCAGAAAAGTTCAATATGTTCACATACAGAGAGCTTCCTACTTGGCAGATCAGTTCAACATATCCATGTACAGAGAGATAGCTACATGGCACACGAGTTCAAAATGTCCCAATACAGAGAGCTAGCTACATGGCAGGGTAGTACAATATTTCCATATACAATTTTCTAGTTACAAGGCAGGAGAGTCCACCTTGTCTATATACAGAGAGCTAGCTACATGGCAGTGTAGTGCAACATTTCGATATACAGAGTTCTATGTACATGGCAGATGTGTTCACAGTGTCCATATAATGAAAGCTAGAGGAGGCAGACAAGTCCAATATGTTCTTATTCAGAGAGCTATCTACTTGGCAGATCAGTCCAACAGATCCATGAAAAGAGTTCTAACTACAAGGCAGATGTGTCCAACATGTCTAAATACTGAGAGCTAGCTACATGGCAGACAAGCAGTGTCCATATACTGAGAGCTAGCTACATGGAAGACAAGTCCAATATGATAATATACAGAGAGCTACGTTCTTCGCTGATTAGTCCAACATATCCATGTACAGAGAGCTAGCTACATGGCAGACGGGTCCAAAATGTCCATATACAGAGAGCTATCTACATGGCAAGGAAGTGAAACATTTCCATATAAAGAGTTCTAGCTACAAGTCATATGAGTCCAACTTGTTTATATACAGAGAGCTAGCCTCATGGCAGAGTTGTGAAACATTTCCATATACAGAGTTGTAGCTACATGGCAAATGTTTCCAAAGTGTCCATATTCTGAGAGCTAGCTACATGTCAGACAAGTCCAATATGTTCATATACAGAGAGATACCTACTTGGCAAATCAGTTCAACATATCCATGCACAGAGAGCTAGCGACATTGCAGACGAGTCCAAAATGTCCATATTCAGAGAGCTAGCTACTTGGCAGGGTAGTGCAACATTTCCATATACAGAGTTGTAGCTACATGGCATATGTGTCCAATTTGTCCGTATCCTGAGAGCTGGCTACATGGCAAATCAGTCTAAAATATCCAAGCAGAGAGTCCTAGCTACATGTCAGACAAGTCCAAAATGTCCATATACAGAGAGTTAGCTACATGGAAGAGTTGTGCATCATTTCCAAATGCAGAGTTCTAGCTACAAGGCCAATGAGTCCAACATGTCTATTTACAGAGAGCCAGCTACATGGCAGGGTAGTGCAACATTTCCATATACTGAATTCTAGCTACAAGGCAGATGATTCCACCTTGTCTATATACATGGTAGAGTAGTGCAACATTTCCATATAGAGAGTTCTAGCTTCATGGCAGATGTGTCAAACGTGTCAATATACTGAGAGGTAGCTACATGGCAGAAAAGTTCAATATGTTCAAATGCAGAGATCTACCTACTTGGCAGATCAATCCTACATATACATGTACAGAGAGCTAGCTACATGAAAGACGAGCAAAATGTTCATATTACGAGAGGTAGCTACATGGCAGGGTAAAGCAAAATTTCCATATATAGAGTTCTAGCTACATGGCAGATGTGTCCAAAATGTCCATATACAGGAAGCTAGCTGCATTGCAGAGTAGTGCAACATTTCCATATACAGAGTTTTAGCTACAAGGCAGATGATTCCAACTTGTTCCTATACTGAGAGCTAGCTACCTGGCAGAGTAGTCCAACATGTCCATATACAAGGTACTAGATACATGCCAGATAAGTCCAACATGTGCAAATACTAAGAGCTAGCCACATGGCAGACAAGTAAAAAGTGTCCATATAAGGAGAGCTACCTACATGGTAGGGCAGTGAAATATATTCATATACGGAGTTCTAGCTACAAGGCAGATGAGTTCAACTTGTCTTTATACAGAGAGCAAGCTACATGGCAGGGTAGTGCAACATTTGCATATATAGACTTCTAGATAGAAGGCAGATGAGTCGCACTTTTCTATATAAAGATAGGTAGCTACATGGCAGGGCATTGCAACATTTCCATATACAGAGTTCTAGCTACATGGCAGATGTTTCCAAAGTGTATATATACTGAGAGCTAGCTACATGGCAGACAAGTACAATATGTTCATACACAGAGAGTTAGCTACATGACTAGGTAGTGCAACATTTCCATATACAGAGTTCTAGCTACATGGCAGATGTGTCCAACATGTCCATATTCTGAGAGCTAGCTACATGACAGAGTAGACCAACATGTCCATATACAGGGTACTAGCTACATGGGAGATGAGTCCAACATATCCGTACTCTGAGAGCTTGTTAACTGGCAGACAAGTCCAATATGTTCATATACTGAGAGCTAACTACTTGCCATATCAGTCCAACATATTCTTGCACAGTGAGCTAGTTACTCGTCAGAAAAGTCCAAAATGTTCATAAACAGGGAGCTAGCTTCATGGCAGGGTACTGCAATATTTCCATATAAGAGTTCTAGCTACATGGCAGATGTGTCCAACATGTCCATATACTCAGAACTACCTACATAGGAGCTCAGTCCAAAATATCCATGCACAGAGAGCCAACTACATGTCATATGAGTCCAAAATATCCATATATAGAGAGCTGCATACATGGCAGTGTAGTGCAACATTTCCATATACAGAGTTCTAGCTACAAGACAGATGAGTACAACCTGTCTTTATACAGAGAGCAAGCTACATGGCAGAGTAGTGCAACATGTCCATACACAGAGTATTAGCTACATGAAAGATGAGTCTAACATCACCACATACTGAGAGCTAGCTCCATGGCAGACAAGTCTAACATGTTCATATAAAGAGAGTTTCCTACTTGGCAGATCAGTCCAATATATCCCTGTATTGAGAACTACGTATATAGCAGATGAGTCCAACATGTCCATGTACTGAGAGCTAGCTACAAGGCAGATGAGTCCAATATTTACATATACAGAGAGCTACCTACTTGGCATATCAGTCCAACATATCTATGTACTTAGACCTCGCCACTTGGCAGATGAGTCCAACATGTCCATGTACAGAGATCTAGTTACATGACAGAGTAGTATAACATGTACATTTACAGCATACTAACTACATGCCAGATGAGTCCAATCTGTCCATATTCTGAGAGCTAGCTACATGGCAGACAAGTCCACTATGTTCATATAGAGAGAGCTAGGTACATGACAGAGTAGTGCAACATTTCCAAATACAGAGTGCTAGCTACATTCTAAATATGTCCACTGTGTCCATCTACAGAGAGCTAGCTACATGTCAGATAAATTTAACATGTACATATACAGGGTACTAGCTGCATGGCAGATGATTCAAACATATCCATATAATGAGAGCTAGCTACATGGCAGACAAGTCCAATATATTCATATACAGACAGCTAGATTTTTGGCAGATCAGTCCAACATATCCATGTACAGAGAACTGGCTACATGGCAGAAGAGTCAAAAATGTCCATATACAGAGACCTAGCTACACGGCAGGGTCGTGCAACATTTCCATATACAGAGTTCTAGCTACATGGCAGATGTGTCCCATGTGTCCATATACTGAGAGCTTGCTTCATGTTAGACAAGTCCAATATGTTCATATACAGAGAGATACCTACTTGACAGATCAGTCCTACATATCCATGTACAGAAAGCTAGCTACATGGCAGACTAGTCCAAAATGTCCATATACAGAGAGCTAGCTACATGGCTGGGTAGTGCAACATTTCCATATACAGAGTTCTTGCTACAAGGCAGATGAGTCCAACTTGTCTATATACAGAGAACTACTACATGGCAGGGTAGTGCAACATTTCCATATACAGAGTTCTAGCTACAAGGCAGGTGAGTCCAACTTGTCCATATACTGAGAGCTAGCTATATGGCAGAGTAGTCCAACATGTCCATATACAGGGTACTAGCTACATGAAAGGTGAGTCCAACATGTCCATATACAGAGAGCTAACTACATGGCATGGTAGTGCAACATTTCCATGTACAGAGTTCTAGCTACAAGGCATATGAATTCAACTTGTCTATATACAGAGAGCTAGCAACATGGCAGTGTAGTGGAACATTTCCATATTCAGAGTTCTAGCTACAAGGCAGATGAGTCCACCTAGCCTATATAGAAAGAGCTACCTACATGGCATGGTAGTGCAACATTTCAATATACAGAGTCCTAGGTACGTAGCACATGAGTCCAACAGGTCCATATATTGAGAGCTAGCTACATGGCAGACAAGTCCAATATGTTCATATACAGAGAGGTATCTACTTAGTGGATCAGTCCAATGTACCCATGCACAGAGAGCTAGCTACATGGCACATGGGTCCAAAATGTCCATATACAAAATGTCAATATACAGAGATCTAGATACATGGCAGATGTGTCCAACGTGTTCATATACTGAGAGCTAGCTACATGGCAGATCCGTCCCAAATATCTATGCACAGAGAGCTAGCTACATGTCACACAAGTCCAAAATGTCCATATACAGAGAGCTATCGAAATAGCAGAATAGGGCATCAATTTCATATACAGAATTAAAGCTACATGGCAGACAAATCCAAAGTGTTCATATATTGAGAGCTAAGTACATTGCAGAGTAGTCCAAAATGTCCATATACTGAGAGCTAGCTACATGGCAGACAAGTCCAATATGTTAATATACAGAGAGCTACCTACTTGATAGATAAGTCCAACGTATCCATGTACAGAGCCCTAGCTACATGGCAGATGAGTCCCAAATATCCATATACAGAGAGCTAGCTACATGGTAGGGTAATACAACATTTCCATATACAGGGTTCTAGCTACAAGGCAGATGGGTCCACCTAGTCTATATACAGAGAGCTACCAACATGGAAGGGTAGTGCAACAATTCCATATACAGAGTACTAGCTACAAGGCAGATGAGTCCAACTTGTCTATATACAAAGTGCTATCTACATGGCAGAGTAGTGAATCATTTCCATATACAGAGCACTAGCTACATGGTAGATGTTTCCAATGTGGCCATATATTAAGAGCTAGCTACATGGCATACAAGTTCAATATGTTCATATACAGAGAGCTACCTACTTGGCATGTCAGTCCTATATATCCATGTACAGAGAGCTAGCTACATGGCAGACGAGTCCAAAATGTGCATATACACAGAGCTAGCTACAAGACAGAGTAGTGCAACATTTCCATATACAGAGTTCTAGATACATGGCACATGTGTCCAACGTGTCCATATATTGAGAGCTAGCTACATGGCAGATCAGTCCAATATGTCCATGCACAGAGAGCTAGCTAATTGTCAGATGAGTGCAAAATGTCCATATACAGAGAACTAGTGACATGGCAGAATAGGGCATCATTTCCATATACATAGTTAAAGCTCCATGGCAGATGAGTCCCAAGTGTTCATATACTGAGAGCTAGCTATATGGCCGAGTAGTCCAACATGTTCATATACAGAGTTGTAGCAACAAGGCAGATGTGTCCAACATGTCCATATACTTTGAGCTATCTACAGGGCAGACAAGTCCAATATGTTCATATACAGAGAGCTACCTACTTGGTAGATCAGTCCAACATATCCATGTACAGAGAGCTAGCTATCTGGCAGGGTAGTGCAATGTTTCCATATACGGAGTTCTAGCTACAAGACAGATGAATCCAACTTATCTATATACAAAGAGCTAGCTACATGGCAGAGTAGTGCAACATTTCCATATAGAGGGTTCTAGCTACATGGCAGATGTGTCAAACATGTCCATGTACTTAGAGCTAGCTACATGGCAGAGTAGTCCATATACATGGCACTAGCTACATGGCAGATGAGTCCAACATGTCCATATACAGACAGCTAGCTACATGGTAGAGTACTGCAACATTACTGGAAATGTTGCACTGCTCTGCCATGTAGCTAGCTCTCTGTATAAAGATAAGTTGGACTCATCTTCCATGTAGCCAGTACCCTGTATATGGACATGTTGGAGAATTCTGCAATGTAGCTAGCTCTCTGTATATAGACAAGTTGGACTAATTTCCCTTGTAGCTAGATCCCTGTATATGGACCTGTTGCACTAGTCTGCCATGTAGCTAGCTCTTTGTATATAGACAAGTTGGACTCATCTGCCTTATAGCTAGAACTATGTATATGGAAATGTTGCACTACCCTGCCATGTAGATATCTCTCTGTATATGGATATGTTGGACTAGTCTGCCAAGTAGGTAGCTCTCTGTATTTGAACATCTTGGACTACTCAGCCATGTAGCTAACTCTAAGTATATGGACACGTTGGACACATCTGCCTTGTACCTAGAACTCTGTATATGAACATATTGGACTTGTCTGCAATGTAGCTAGCACTCAGAATATGGACACGTTGTACTCATTAGCCAGGTAGCTAGTACTCTTTAAATGGACATGTTAGACTACTCTGCCATGTAGCTCGCTCTCTGTATATGGATATGTTGGACTGATCTGCCAAGTAGGTATCTGTCTTTATATGAACATATTGTACTTGTCTGCCATGTAGCTCGCTTTCAGAACATGGACACGTTGGACACATCTGCCAAGTAGCTACAATTCTGTATGTGGAAATGTTGCACTACCCTGCCATGTAGCTAGTTCTCTGTATATGAACACATTGGACATGTCTGACATGTAGCTAGCTCTCAGTATATGGACATGTTGTACTCATCTGCCATGTAGCTAGTAACCTGTATATGGAAAAGTTGCATTACCCTGCCATGTAGCTAGCACTCTGTATATGGACATTTTGAACTTGTCTGCCATGTTGCTTCCTCTCTGTACATGGATATGTTGGACTGATCTGCCAAGTATGTAGCTCTCTGTACTTGAACATATTGGACTTGTCTGCCTTTTAGCTAGCTCTCAGTATATCGGCATGTTGGACTCATCTGCCATGTAGCTAGTACACTTTATATGGACTTGTCTGCCATGTAACTAGTACTCTGTATATGGAAATGTTGGACAAATCTGCCAAGTAGCTAGAACTCTGTATATGGAAATTATGGACTACTCTGCCATGTAGGTAGCTCTCTATGTAGGGATAATTTGGACTCTTCAGACATGTAGCTAGCTCTCTGTGCATGGATATTTTGGACTGATCTGCCATGTAGGTAGCTCTCAGTATATGAACACATTGGACACTTCTGTCATGTAGCTAGAATTCTGTATATAGACAAGTAGGACTCATCTGCCTTGGAGCTAGAACTCTGTATAGGTTAATGTTGGACTACCCTGACATGTAGCTAGCTCTCTTTATATGGACATTTTGGACTAATCTGCCATGTAGCTAGTACCCTGTATATGGACGTGTTGAACTATTCTGACATGTAGCTAGCTCTCAGTATACGGACACGTTGGACACATATGTTATGTTGTTAGAACTAGGTATATGGACAATATGGACTGGTCTGACATGTAGTTAGCTCTCTGTGCATGGATAATTTGGATTGAACTGCCATGTTGGTAGCTGTCAGTGTATGGACACTTTGGACACATCTTCTATGGAGCTAGACATCTGTATATGGAAATGATGCACTAATCTGCCATGTAAGTAGCTCTCTGTATATGGACATTTTGGACTCATCTGCCATGTAGCTAGGACCCTGTATATGGACATGCTGGACTACTCTGCCATGTAGCTAGAACTCTATATATGGAAATATTGCAGTACTCTGCCATGTAGCTACCTTTATGTATATAAACAAGTTGGACTCATCTTCCATGTATCTAGTACGCTGTATATGGACATGTTTAACTACTCTGCCATGTAGCTAGCTCTCTGTATATGGACATGTTGCCACATCTGCTATGTAGCTAGAACTCTGTATGTGGATAATTTGGACTCGTCTGACATGTAGCTAGCTCTCTGTGCATGGACATTTTGAACTGATCTGCCATGTAGGTAGCTCTTTGTAGATGAACATATTGGATTTGTCTGCCATGTAGCTAGCTCTATGAGCTTGGATATTTTGGACTGATCTGCTATATAGGTAGCTCTTTGTAGATGAATATATTGGACTTGTCTGCCATGCAGCTAGCTCTCAGCACATGGACACGTTGGACACATCTGCCATGTAGCTATAACTCTGTATATGGAAATGTTGGCATTGTTCTGCCATGTACTTAACTCTCTGTATAAAGACAAGTTGGACTAATCTGCCTTGTAGCTAGAACTCTGTATATGGTAATGTTGCACTACCCTGCCATTGTAGCTAGCTCTCTTTATACAGACAGGTTGCACTCATCTGCCTTGTAGCTAGAAGTTTGTATATGAAAATGTTGCACTACCCTGCCATGAAGCTAGCTCTTTGTATATGGACATTTTTGACTCATCTGACATGTAGCTAGCTCTCTGTACATGGATATGTTGTAGTGATCTGCCAAGTAGGTATCTGTCTGTTTATCGATATCTTGGACTTGTAAGAAATGTAGCTAGCTCTCAGTATATGGATATGTTTTACTCTTCTGGCGTGTAGCTAGTACCCTCTATATGTACATGTTATACTACTCTGACATGTAGCTAGCTCTCTGTATATTGAATCGTTGGACACATCGGCCATGTAGGTAGAACTCTATATATGGAAATGTTGCACTACCCTGCTGTGTACCTAGCTCCCTATAGATGAACATATGGGACTTGTCTTCCATGTAGCTAGCTCTCAGTATATGGATATGTTGGACTTGTCTGACGTGTAGCTAGCTCTCTGTGCATGAATATGTTGGACTGATCTGCCAAGTAGTTAACTCTCAGTATATGAACATATTGGACTTGTCTTACATGTAGCTAGCTCTCAGAATAAGGACATGTTGAACTCATCTCCCATGTAGCTAGTAACATATATGTGGACATGTTGGACTACTCTGCCACGTAGCTAGCTCTCAGTATATGGGCACGTTGGATTCATCTACCATATAGCTAGAACGCTGTATATGGAAATGTTGCAATACCCAGCCCTGTAGCTAACTCTCTGTATATGAACTTATTGGACTTGTCTGCCATGTAGCTAGCTCTCAATATTTGGACACCTTGGACTCATGTGCCATGTAGCTAGAACTCTGTATATGGAAATGTTGCACTACCCTGCCATGTAGCTAGCTCTCTGTATAAAGACAAGTGAGAATTATCTGTCTTGTAGCTAGAACTCTGTATATGGATATGAGGCACTACCCTGCCATGTAGCTAGCTCTCTGTAAATAGACAAGTTGGACTCATCTGCCTTGTAGCTAGAACTCTGTATATGAAATTGTTGCACTACCCTGCCATGTAACTAGCTCTTTGTATATGTACACTTTTTACTTGTCTGACTTGTAGCTAGCTCTCTGTAAATGGATATGTTGTAGTGATCTGCCAAGTAGGTAGCTGTCTGTATATTAATATCTTGGACTTGTCTGCCATGTAGCTAGTTCTCAGTATATGGATATGTTTGACTCATCTGCCATGTAGCTAATACACTGTATATGTATATGTTTTACAACTCTGCCATGTAGCTAGGTCTCTGTATATGGACATGTTGGACACATCTGCCATGTATGTAGCTCTCAGTATAAGGATATGTTGAACTAATCTGCCAAGTAGATAGCTGTCTTTATATGAAAATGTTGCACTTTTCTGCCATGTAGCTATCTCTCTGTATATAGACAAGTTGGATTCATCTGCCTTTTAGATAGAACTCTGTAGATGCAAATTTTGCACTACAATGCCACTTAGTTAGCTCTCTGTACATTGACAAGTTGGACTCATCTGACTTGTAGCTAGAACTCTGAATATGGAAATGTTGCAATACACTGCTATTTATCTAACTCTCTGTATATGAACATATTGGATTTGTCTGCATGTAGCTAGCTCTCAGTATATGGATATGTTAGACTCATCTGCCATTTAGCTGGTACCCTGTACACGGACATGTTGGACTACTCTGCCATGTAGCTAGCTCTCTGTATATGAACATATTGGACCTTTCTGTCATGTAGCAAGCTCTCATATATGGACGTGTTGGACTCATCTGCCATGTAGCTAGTAATCTTTATATGGACATGTTGGACTACTCTTTCATGTAGCTAGTTCTCAGTATATGGATACGTTGGAAACATCTGCCATGTAGCTAGAAATCTGTATATGGAAATCTTGCACTACTCTGCCATGTAGCTAGGTCTCTTTATATGAATATATTGGACTTGTCTGCTAAGTAACTTGATCTCAGTGTATGGACATGTTGGACTCCTCTGCCATGGAGCTAGTACCCTGTATATGGACATGTGGAACTACTCTGCCATGTAGCTAGCTCTCTGTATATAAATTTGGACTCATCTGCCATGTAGCTTGAATTCTCTATAAGGAAATCATGCACTACTCAGCCATGTAGTATATAGACAAGTTGGTCTCTGCTGCCTTGTAGCTAGTACCCTGTATATGGGCATACTGCTGGTCTACTCTTCCATGTATCTACCTCTCAATCTATGGATACTTTGTACTTCTCTGTCATGTAGCTTGAACTCTTTATATGGAAATGATGCACTGCTCTGCATTTAGCTAGCTCTCTATATATGCACATATTGGACTCGTGTGACATGTAGCTAGCTCTCAGTATATGGACAACTTGGACTCATCTACCGTGTAGCTAGAACTCTGTATATGAAAAGTTGCACTACCCTGCCATGTAGCTAGCTCTTTGTATATGAACATTTTTGACTTGTCTGACATGTAGCTAGCTTTCTGTAAATGGATATGTTTTACTGATCTGCCAAGTAGGTAGCTCTCTGTATATGAATATCTTGGACTTGTCTGCCATTTAGCTAGCTCTCAGTATATGGATATGTTCGACTCATCTGCCATTTAGCTAGTACCCTGTATATGTACATTATACTACTCTGCCATGTAGCTAGATCTCTGTATATGGACATGTTGGACACATAGCTCTCAGTACATGGATACGTTGGACTAAACTGCCAGGTAGATAACTCTCTTTACATGAACATGTTGGACTTGTATGCCATGTAGCTAGCTCTCAGTATATAGACAAGTTGGACTCATCTGCCTTGTAGCTAGAACTCTGTATATGGGAATGTTGCACTACCCTGCCATGTAGATAGGTCTCTGTAAATAGTCAAGGTGGACTCATCTGTCTTGTAGCTAGAACTGTGTATATGGAAATGTTGCACTACCCTGCCATATACCTAGCTCTCTGTATATGGACATTGCGGACTCGCCTTATGTGTAGTTGGATCTCTGTGCATGAATATTTTGGACTGACCTACTATGTAGTTAGCTCTGAGTATATGGACACGTTGGACATATCTGCCATGTAGCTAGAACTCTGTATGTGGAAATGTTGCATTACCCTGCCTTGTAGTTAGCTCTCTGTATATGGACATTTTGGACTCGTCTGACGTGTACCTACCTCTCTGTGCATGAATATTTTGTTCTGATCTGCCAAGTAGTTCACACTCAGTATATAAACATTTGGACTTGTCTGCCATGCACCTAGCTCTCAGAATATGAGCATGTTGGTCTCATCTCCCATGTAGCTAGTACCCAATATAGGACATGTTGGACTTCTCTGCCATGTAGCTATCTCTCAGTATATTGGCTCTTTGGACACATCTGCCATGTAGCTAGAACTCTGTATATGGAAATGTTGCACTACCATGTCATATAGGTACTGCTCTGTATATAGACAAGTCGGACTCATCTGCCTTCTATCTAGATGTCTGTATATGGAAATGTTGTGCTGCCCTGCCATGTAGCTAGCTCTCGGTATATGTACATATTGGAATTGTCTGCCTTGTAGCTAGCTCTCAGTATATGGACACATTGGACACATCTGCCATGTAGCTAGAACTCTGTATATGGAAATGTTGCACTACCATGTCATATAGCTACCGCTCTCTATATAGACAAGTAGGACTCATCTGCCTTCTATCTAAATGCCTGTATATGGAAATTTTGCACTATCCTGCCATGTAGATAGCTCGGTATATGAACATGTTGGAGTTGTCTGCCATGTACCTAGCTCTCATATATGGACATGTTGGACACATCTTCCATGTAGCTAGAACTCTCTATATGGAAATGTTGCTCTACCCTGCCATGTAGCTAGCTCTCTGTATAAAGACAAGTTGGACTCCTCTGCCTTATAGCTAAAGCTCTTTATATGGAAATGGTGCACTACCCTGACTTGTAACTAGCTCTCTGTATATAGACAAGTTGTACTCATTTGCCTTGCAGCTTGAACTCTGTATATGAAAATGTTGCACTACCCTACCATGGAGCTAGCTCTGTTTATATGGAAATTTTGGACTTCTCTTCCATGTAGCTAGCTCTCAGTACATGGGCATGTCGTACTCATCTGCCATGTACGTAGCTCTCTGTACATGGTAATGTGAGACTGATCTGCCAAGTAGATAGCTCTCTTTATATGAACATGTTGAGCTTGTCTGCCAGGTAGCGAGCTCTCAGTATTTGGACATGTTGGGCTTATCTTCCATGTATCTAGCACCCTGTATATGGACATGTTGCACTTCTCTGCCATGTAGCTAGTTCTCTGTATATAGACAGGTTAGACTCATCTGCCTTGAAGCTAGAACACTGTATATGGAAATGTTGCATTACCATGCCATATAGCTAGCTTTCTGTATATGGGCAATTTTGACTCGTCTGACATGTAGTTGGCTCTCTGTGCATGGATATTTAGGACTGAGCTGCCATGTAGGTAGCTCTGAGTATATGGACACATGGGACAAATCTGGCATGTAGCTACCTCTCTCTCTATAGACAAGTGAGACTCATCTGCCTTCTATCTAGATGTTTGTATATGGAAATATGCACTACCTTGCCATGTAGCTAGTTCTCTATATAAAGACAAGTTGGTCTCATCTACCATAGGGACATGTTGCACTACCCTGCCATGTAGCTCGCTCTCTGTATATGGATATTTTGGACTCGTCTGACGTGTAGCTAGCTCTCTGTGCATGGATATGTTGGACTGATCTGCGAAATAGTTAGCTCTCAGTATATGAACATATTATGCTTGTCTGCCATGCAGCTAGCTCTCAGAATATGGACATGTTGGACTCATCAGCCATGTAGCTAGTACCCTATATATGGACATTTTGGACTACTCTGCCATGTAGCTAGCTCTCAGTATATGGACTTGTTGGACACATCTTTCATGTAGCTAGAATTCTGTATTTGGAAATATTGCACTAACCAGCCAAGTAGCTACCTCTTTGGATACGAACATATTGGACTTGTCTAACATGTAGCTAGCTTTCAGTATATGGACACGTTGGACACATCTGCATTGTAACTAGAACTCTGTATATGGAAATGTTGCACTACTCTACCATGTGTCTATATCTCTGGATATAGACAAGTGGGACTCATCTGCGTTCTATCTAGAAGTCATTATATGGAAATGTTGAACAACCCTGACATTCAGCTAGCTCTCTGTATAAAGACAAGTTGTGCTCATCTGCCTTATACCTAGAATTCTGTATATGGAAATTTTGCATTACCCTGCCTTGTAGCTGGCGCTCTGTATATAGACAAGTTGGACTCATCTGCCTTGTAGCTAGAACTCTGTATATGAAAATGTTGTACTACCCTGCCCTATAGCTAGCTCTCTTTATATGGACATTTTGGACTTGTCTGCCATGTAGCTAGCTCTTAGTATAAGGACATATTGGACTCATCTGGCATGTAGTTCGTACCCTATATATGGACATGTTTGAGTACTCTGCCATGTAGCTAGTTCTCAGTATAAGGACAAGTTAGACTCATCTGCATTGTAGCTAGAACTCTGTATATGGAAAGGTTGCACTACCTTGCCATGTAGCTAGCTCTCTGTATATAAACAAGTTGGACTCATCTGCTTCATAGCAAGGACTCTGTATATGGAAATGTTTCACAAACCTGCCATGTAGCTAGCTCTGTGTATAAGGAAATTTTGGACTCGTCTGCCATTTAGCTAGCTCACTACATAATATATTGGAATAATCTACAAAGTGTTTAACTCTGTGTATATGAACATATCATACTGGTCTGCCATGTAGCTAGTTCTCAGTATATAGACTATTTGGAATCATTTGCCTCATAGCTAGAACACTGTATATGGAAATGTTGCAATACCCTGCCATGTAGCTAGCTCTCTGTTTATGGACACGTTAGTAACATCTGTCATGTAGCTAGAACTCAGTATATGGAAATGTTTCAGTACCCTGCCATGTAGCTAGCGATCTGTGTATGAACATATGGGACTTGTCTGTGCTGTCGCTAGATCTGAATATATGGACATGTTGAATCAATCTGTCATGTAGCTAGAACCCTGTATATGGACATGTTGCACTACCCTGCCATGTCGCTACCTCTCTGTATATAGACACGTTGGCCTCATCTGCTTGTAGCAAGAACACTGTATATGGAAATTTTGCACTACCCTGCCATGTAGCTAGCTCTCTGTATAAAGACAAGTTGGACTCATCTGTCTTGTAGCTAGAACTCTGTATATGAAAATGTTGCAATACCCTGCCATAGAGCTACCTCTCTTTATATGGACATTTTGGACTTCTCTGCCATATAGCTAGCTCTCAGTATATGGACATGTTCTACTCATCTGCCAAGTACGTAGCTCTCAGTATGTGGACATGTTGGGCTGACCTGCCAAGTAGGTAGCACTCTTTATATGAGCATGTTGGTCTTGCCTGCCAGGTAGTTAGCTCTCAGTATATGGACATGTTGGGTTCATCTTCCATGTACCTAGTACCCTGTATATCCACATGTTACACTACTCTGCCATGTAGCTAGCTCTCTGTGTATAGACAAGTTGGACTCATCTGCCTTATAGCTAGAACTCTGTATATGGAAATGTAGCATTGCCCTGCCATATAGCTAGCTTTCTGTATATGGACATTTTAGATTTGTCTGATAAATAGTTGGCTCTCTGTGCATGGATATTTAGGACTGAACTGCCATGTAGGTAACTCTGAGTATATGGACACGTAGGACACATCTGCCATTTAGCTAGAACTCTGTATATGGAAATGTTGCACTACCCTGCTATGTAGACAGCTCTCTGTATATTGACATTTTGGATTCATCTGCCATGTAACTATCTCTCTGTACATGGATATGTTGGACTGATCTGCCTTGTAGGTAGCTCTCTGTATATGAAAATGTTGGACTTGTCTGCCAAGTAGCTAACACTCAGTATATGGACACGTTGGACACATCTGCTATGTAGCTTGTACTCTATATGGACCTGTTGGACTACTCTTGCATGTAACTAGCTCCCAGTATATGAACACTTTTGACTCATCTGTCATGTAGCTTGAACTCTGTATATGGAAATGATGCCCTACTCTGCCATGTAGCTACCTCTCTGTACATGGATATGTTGGACTGATCTGCCAAATAAGTAGCTTTCCATATATGAACATATTAGACTTCTCTGCCATGTAACTATCGCTCAGTATGTGGACATGCTGGACTCCTCGGCCACGTAGCTGGTACCCTGTACATGGATATGTTGGAATACTCTGACATGTAGCTAGGTCTTAGTATATGGACAAGTTGGACTCATCTGCCTTGTAGCTAGAACTCTGTATATGGAAATGTTGCACAACCCTGCCATGTAGCTAGCTCTCTGTATATAGTCAAGTTGGACCCATCTGCCTTGTAGCTACACTTCTGTATATGGAAATGTTGCACTACCCTGCCATGTAGCTAGCTCTCTGTACATGGTTATGTTGGAATGATCTGCCTGGTAGGTAGCTATATGTACATGAACATATTGGACTTGTCTGCATGTAGCTAGCTCTCAGTAAATAGACAAGTTTGATACATCTGCCTATTAGCTAGAATTCTGTACATGGATATGTTGGACTGATCTGCCAAGTATGTAGCTCTCTGTATATGAACACATTGTAATTGTCTGCCATGTAGCTAGCTTTCAGTACATGGACACGTTGGACACATTTGTATTGTAGCTAGAACTCTATATATGGAAATGATGCACTACCCTTCCATGTGGCTAGCTCTCTGTATATGAACATATTGGAATTGTCTGCCATGTAGCTAGCTATCTGTACATTGATATGTTGGACTGATCTGCCAAAAGTAGCTTTCCATATATGAACATATTGGATTTCTCTGCCATGTAACTTTTGCTCAGTATATGGACATGCTGGACTAATCTGCCACGTAGCTGGAACCGTATTAATGGACATGTTAGATTACTCTGCCATGTAGCTTGGTCTCAGTATATGGACAAGTTGGACTCCTCTGCCTTGTAGCTAGCTCTCTGTACCAAGTCAAGTTGGACTCATCTGACTTATAGCTAGAATTATGTATAAGGAAATGTTGCACTACCTTGCCATGTAGCTAGCTTTCTGTACATGGATATGTTGGACTGATCTGCCAAGTAGGTAGCTCTCTGTATATGAACACATTGGACTTGTCTGCCATGTAGCTTTCTCTCAGTAAATAGTCATGTTGGACACATCTGCCTTGTAGCTAGAACTCTGTACATAGATATTTGGACTGATCTGCCAGGTAGGTAGCTCTCTGTATATGAACACATTGGAATTGTCTAACATGTAGCTATCTCTCAGTATATGTACACATTGGACACATCTGCATTATAGCTAGAACTCTGTATATGGAAATGATGCACTACTCTGCCGTGTAGCTATCTCTCCGTATATGAAAATATTGGACTTGTCTGCCATGTAGCTAGCTCTCTGTACATTGATATGTTGGACTGATCTGCCAAAAAGGTAGGTTTCCATATATGAACATATTGGAATTCTCTGCCACGTAACTATTGCTCAGTATTTGGACATGCTGGACTCATCTGCCACATAGCTGGTACCCTGTATATGTACATGTTGGACTACTCTGCCATGTAGCTAAGTCTCAGTATATCGACAAGTTGGACTCATGTGCCTTGTAGATAGAACTCTGTAAATGGAAAATTTGCCCAACCCTGCCATGTAGCTAGCTCTCTGTACATGGATATGTTGGACTGATCTGCCAAGTAGGTTCCTCTCCTTATATGAACATATTGGACATGTCTGCCATATCGCTAGTTCTCAGTAAATAGACAAGTTGGACACACCTGCCTATTAGCTAGAAATCTGTACATGGATATGTTGGACTGATCTGCCAAGTAGGTAGCTCTCTGTATATGAACACATTGGAATTGTCTGCCATGTAGCTAGTTCTCAGTATATGGACACGTTGGACACATCTGCATTGTAGCTAGAACTCTGTATATGGAAATGATGCACTACCCTGCCATGTAGCTAGCTCTCTGTATAAGAACATATTGGATTTGTCTGCCATTTACCTAGCTATCTGTACATGGATATGTTGGACTGATCTTCCAATTAGGTAGCTCTCTGTCTATGAACATATTGGACTGATCTGCCATGTAGCTAGTTCCTTGTATATGGACATGTTAGACTACTCTGCCATGTAGCTATCTCTCAGTATATGGACACGTTGAACACATCTATCATCTAGCTAGATTTGTATATGCATGTTTGGGACTTGTCGGACATGTAGCTAGCTCTCTTTACATGAATAGGTTGGACTGATTTGCCAAGAAGGTAGCTCTCTTTATATGAACATATTGGACTTGTCTGTCATGTAGCTAGCTCTCAGTATATGAACACTTTGGACTCACATGCCATGTAGCTTGAACTCTGTATATGAATAGAATGAAATGCACTACTCTACCATATAGGTAGCTCTGCTTATATTGACAAGTTGGACTCATTTGCCATGTAGCTAATACCCTGTATATGAACATGTTGGACTACTCTGTCATGTAGCTAACTCTCTGTACATGAACATATTGGACTTGTCTGCCATGTATATAGCTCTCAGTATATGGACCTGTTGAACTCATCTGCCATGTAGTTTGTAACCTGTATATGGTCATGTAGGACTACTCTGCCATGTAGCTAACCTCTGTAAGTTGGACTCATCTGCCTTGTAACTAGAAATCTGTATATGGAAATATTGCACTACCACGCTATGAAGCTAGCTCTCTGTATATGGAAAATTTGGACTCTTCTGACATGTAGATAGTTCTGTGTGCATGGATATGTTGGACTGATCTGCCAAGTAGGTAGCTCTCTGTATATGAACATATTGGACTTTTCTGCCACAAAGTTAGCTCTCTGTATATGGACATGTTAGATTCATCTCTCATGTAGCTAGTACCATGTATATGGACATGTTGGACTACCCTACCATGTAGGTAGATCTCAGTATATGTACAAGTTGGACTTGTCTGCCGTGTAGCTAGACCTCTGTATATTGAAATGTTGCGCTACACTACCATGTAGTTGGCACTCTCTATATGAACATATTGGACTTGTCTGCCATGTTGCTTGCTCTCAGCATATGGAATTGTTGGACTCATCTACAATGTAGTTAGAACTCTCTATATGGAAATGTTTCACTACCCTGCCATGTACTGAGCTCTCTGTTTATGAACATTTTGGACTTGTCTGCCATGTAGCTAGTACCCTGTATATGGATATGTTGCACTACTCTGCCATATAGCAATCTCTCTATATATAGATAAGTTGGATTCACCTGCCATATAGCTTGAATTCTGTATATGGAAATGATGCACTACTCTGCAGTGTAGGTAGCTCTCATTATATAGACAAGTTGGACACATCTGCCTTGTAGCTAGATTCTGTATATGGAATGTTGCACTTCCCTGTCATGCAGCTATCTCTCTGTATATGGACACGTTGAACACATCTGCCATGTAGCTAGAACTCTGTATATGTAAATATTGCACAACCCTGCCATGCAGCTAGTTCTCTGTATATGAATATTTTGGACTTGTCTGCCATGTAGCTAGCTCTCAGGACATGGATATGTTGGACTGATCTGCCAAGTAGATAGTTCCCTTTGTATGAACATGTTGGACTCATCTGCCATGTAGCTAGCTCTCAGTATATGTACACGTTGGACACATGTGCCGTGTAGCTAGAACTCTGTATATGGAAATATTGCAGTACTCTTCCATGTAGCTAGCTGTATGTATATAAACAGGTTGGACTCATCTTCCATGTATCTAGTACACTGTATATGGACATGTTTGACTACTCTGCCATCTAGCTAGCTCTCTGTATATGGACATGTTGGACACATCTGCTATGTAGCTAGAACTCTGTATGTAGATAATTTGGACTCATCTGTCATGTAGCTAGCTCTCTGTGCATGGATATTTTGAACTGATCTGCCATGTAGGTACCTCTTTGTAGATGAACATATTTGACTTGTCTGCCATGTAGCTAGCTCTCAGCATATGGACACGTTGGACACATCTGCCATGTAGCTACAACTCTGTATATGGAAATGTTGCACTGTCCTGCCATGTAGTTAGCTTTCTGTATATGGACATTTTGGATTCGTCAGCCATGAACCTAGCTCTCTGTAGTTGGATATGTTGGACTCATCTGCCAAGCAGTTAGCTTACTGCGTGTGAACATATTGGACTTGTCTGCCATGTAGCTAGCTCTCAGTATACGGACACATTTGACACATCTGCTGTGTAGCTAGATCTCTGTATATGGAAATGTTGCACTACTTCCCATGTAGCTAGCTCTCTGTACATAGACATGTTGGACTCATCTGCCTTGTAGCTAAAACTCTGTATATGGAAATGTTACACTACCCTGCCATGTAGCTAGCTCTCTGAATATGGACATTTTGGACTCGACTGCCATGTAGCTAGCTCTCTGTTCATGGATATGTTGGACTGATCTGACCAGTAGGTATCTTTCTGTATATGAACATATAGAACTTGTCTGCCATGTAGCTAGCTCTCAGTATATATATACATGTTGTACACATCTGCAATGTAGCTAGAAGTTTGTATGTGGAAACGTTGCACTACCCTGCCGTTTAGCTAGCTCTCTGTATGTGGACATTTTGGACTTGTCTTCCATGTAGCTAATACTCTGCATATGGAAATGTTGCACTACCCTGCCATGTAGCTAGCTCTCTGTATATGAACGTATTGGTAGCTCTCAGTATAGGGACATGTTGGTAGCTCTCAGTATAGGGACATGTTGGACTACTCTACCATATAGCTTGCTCTCAGAATATGGATGCATTGGACTAATTAGCCAGGTAGGTAGTATTCTTTATATGGACATGTTGGAATACTCTGCCATGTAGCTAGCTCTCAGTATATAAACACTATGGACTCATCTGTCATGTAGCTTAAACTCTGTATATGGAAATTATGTACTTCTCTGCCATGTTACTAGCTCTCAATATATGGACATTTTGGACTCGTCCTCATGTAGCTAGATCTCTGTGCATGGATATTTTGGACTGATCTGCCTAGCAGCTAGCTCTCACTATATGGACACGTTGGACACATCTGCTATATAGCTAGAACTCTGTATATGGACATTTTGGATTCGTCTGCCATGTAATTAGTACTCTGTATATGGAAATATTGGACACATCTGCCAAGTAGCTAGACCTCTGTATATGGAAATGATGCACTACTCTGCCATGTAGCTAGCTCTCTATGTAGGGACATTTTGGTCTGGTCTGCATGTAGGTAGCTCTCAGTATTTGGACACATTGGACACATCTGCCATGTAGCTAGAATTCTGTATATGGAAATGTTGCACTACTCTACCATGTAGCAAGCACACTGTATATAGCAAGTTGGACTCATCTGCCTTGTAGTTAGAACTCTATATATGGAAATGTTGCACTACCCTGCCATGTAGCTAACTCTCTGTATATTGATATTTTGGACTCGTATGCCATGTAGCTAGCTCTCTGTACATGAATATGTTGGACTCATCTACTAAGTAGGTAGCTCTCTGTATATGAACATATTGGACTTGTATGCAATGTAGGTAGTTCTCAGTATATGGACATGTTGAACTCATCTGCCATGTAGCTAGTATACTATATATGGATATGTTGGACTACTCTGCCAAGTACCTAGCTCTCAGTATATAGGCTCTTTGGACACAACTGCCATGAAGCTAGAACTCTGTATATGGAAATATAGCACTACCCTGCCATGTAGCTAGCTCTCTGTATATGGGCATTTTGGACTCGTCTGCCATGTAGCTAGCTTTCTGTACATGGATATGTTGGACTCATCTGCCAAGTAGGTAGCTCTTTGTATATGAACATATTGGAGTGTTCTGCCATGTAGCTAGTTCTGAGTATATGACCACATAGGACATTTCCACCATGTAGCTAATACTCTTTATTTGGACATGTTGGACTAGTCTGCCATGTAGCTAACTCTCAGGATATGAACACTTTGGACTCATCTGCCTTGTAGCTTGAATTCTATATATTTATATGATGCACTGCTCTTACATGTAGCTAGCTCTTTGTATATGGACATTTTGGACTTATCTGCCTTTTAGCTAGTACCCTATATATGGACATGTTGGACTACTCTGCCATGTAGCTAGCTTTCACTGTATGGATACGTGGGATCATCTGCCATGTAGCTAGAACTCTGTATGTAGAAATGTTGCCCTGCTCTGCCATGAAGCCATCTCTCTGTATATAGACAAGTTGAACTCATCTGCCTTGTATCTAGAACTATGTATATGGACATGTTCCACTACTCTGCCATGTAGCTAGATCTCTGTATATGAACATATTTGACTTGTCTCCCATGTAGCTATCTCTCAGTATATGCACATGTTGGACTAATCTGCCATGGAGCTAGTACCCTGTATATGGACATGTTCAACTACTCTGCCATGTAGATTACTCTAAGTGTATGAAGACTTTGGACTCAACTGCCATGTAGCTTCAACCCTGTATATAGAAATGATGCTCTACTCTACCATGTAGATAGCTCTCTGTATATAGACAAGTTGGACTCATCTACCTTGTAACTAGTACCTCTATATGGACATGTTGGACTCCCCTGCCATGTAGCTAGCTCTCTGTATATGGACATTTTGGACTTGTCTGCCATGTCACAAGCTCTATGTACATGGATATGTTAGACCGATCTGCCAAGCAGGTTGCTCTCGGTATATGAACATATTGGATTGGTTTGCCATATAGCTAACTCTAGGTATATGGACATGTTGGACTCATCTGCCCTGTAGATAGTACTCAGTATATTGACATGTTTAACTACTCTGCCATGTAGCTAGCCCTCTGTATATAGACAAGTTGGACTTGTCTGCCTTGTAGCTAGAACTCTGTATATGGAAATGTTGCAGTACCCTGACATATAGCTAGCTCTCTGTATATGGACATTTTGGATTAGTCTGCCATCTAGCAAGCTCTCTGTAAATGGATATGTTGGACTGATCTGGCAGGTAGGTAGCTCTCTGTATATGAAAATATTGGACTTGTCTTCTATGTAGCTAGCTCTCAGTGTATGGACATGTTGGACACATTTGCCATGTCGCTAGAACTCTGTATATGGAATTGTTTCACTACTCTGCCATGTAGCTAGCCTTCTGTATATAGACAAGTTGGACTCATCTTCATTGTAGCTAGAATTCTGTATATGGAAATATTGCACTACCCTGCTACATAGCTAGCTCTCTATATATTGACATTTTGGACTTGGCTGCCATGTAGCCAGATCTCTATACATGGATACGTTGGACTGATCTGCCAAGTAGGTAGCTCTCTGTATATAAACATATTGGACTTGTCTGCCATGTAGCTAGTACTCTTTATATGGACATGTTGGAGTACTCTGCCATGTAACTATCTCTCAGTATATGAAAATTTTGTCCACATCTGCCTTGTAGCTTGAACTGTATATATGGAAATGTTGCATTTCTCTGCCATGTAGCTAGCTCTCTGTATATAGACAGTTTGGAATCATCTGCCTTGTTGGACTACTCTACCATATAGCTTGCTCTCAGAATATGGATGCATTGGACTAATTAGCCAGGTAGGTAGTATTCTTTATATGGACATGTTGGACTACTCTGCCATGTAGCTAACTCTCTGTATATGGACAATTTGGACTCATCTGCCATGTATATAGCTCAGTGTACATGGATATGTTGGACTTATCTGCCAAGATGGTAGCGCTCTGTATATGAACATAGTGGACTTGTCTGCCATGTAGCTTGCTCCCAGTATAGGGACACATTGGACACGTCTGCCATGTAGCAATAACTCTGTATATGGACATGTTGCACTACTGTACCATGTAGCCAGCTCTGTTTATATAGACAAGTTGGACTCATCTGACTTGTAGTTAGGACCCTGTATATGGACATGTTGCACTACTGTACCATGTAGCCAGCTCTCTTTATATAGACAAGTTGGACTCATCTGACTTGTAGTTAGGACCCTGTATATGGACATGTTGCACTACTCTGCCATGTAGCCAACTCTCTGTATATAGACAAGTTAGAAACATCTGCTTTGATGCTAGTACCCTGTATATGGGCATGTTAGAATACACTACAATGCAGTTAGCTCACTATATATGGACATTTTTCACTCATCTGCCATGTAACTAGCTCTCTGTACATCGATATGTTGGACTAATCTGCCAAGTATATGAACATATTGGACTTGTCTGCCATGAAGCTAGCTCTCAGTATATGGACATGATGAACTCAACTGGCATGTACCTACTACCCTGTATATGGATATGTTGAACTACTCTGCTATGTAGCTGACTCTCAGTATATGGACACGTTGAACACATCTGCCATGTAGCTAGAACTCTGTATATGGAAATGTTGCCCTATTCTGCCATGAAGCCAGCTCTCTGTAAATAAACAAGTTGGATCCATCTGCCATGTAGCTAGTACCCTGTATATGGACATGTTGCACTACTCTGTCACGTAGATAGATCTCAGTATATGAACACTTTGGACTCATCTGCCATGTAGCTTGAACTGTGTATATGGAAATGGTGCATTAATCTGTCATGTAGCAAGCTCTCAGTATATGGACAAGTTGGACTCGTCTGCCTTGAAGCTAGTACCCTGTATATGGACATGTTTGATAACTCTAACATGTAGCTAGCTCTCTGAATATGGACATTTTGGACTCATCTTCCATGTTGCTAGCTTTCTGTACATGGATATGTTGGACTGAACTGCCAAGTAGTTAGTTTTCTGTATATAAACTTATTGGATTTGTCTGTCATGAGCTAGCTCTCAGTTTATGGACATATTGGACTCATCTGACATGTAGCTAGTACCCTGTATATGGACATGTTGAACTACACTGCTATGTAGCTAGCTCTCAATATATGGACATGTTGGACATATCTGCCATTTAGCTAGAACTCTGTATACGGAAATGTTGCCCTACTCTCCCATGAAGCCAGCTCTCTGTATATAGACAAGTTGGACTCATCTGCCATGCAGCTAGAACACTGTATATGGGAATGTTCCACTACTCTGCCATGTAGCTAGCTCTCTGTATATGAATGTATTGCACTTGTCTGCCACGTAGCTAGCTCATAGTATATGGACATGTTGGATTACACTTCCATGTAGCTAGCTCTCAGTATATGTACACATTAGACACATCTGCCATGTAGCTAGAACTCTGTATATCGAAATGTTGCAGTACTCTGCCATATAGCTAGTTCTCTGTATATAGACAAGTTGTACTCATCTGCCATGTAGCCAGTTCCCTCAATATGGACATGTTGGACTATGCTGCCATAGAGCTAGCTCTCAGTATATGGACAGGTTGGACACATATGCCACGTAGCAAGAACTCTGTGTACGGAAATGTGGCACTACTCTGCCATGTAGCTAGATCTCTCTATATAGACAAGTTGGAATTATTTGTTTTGTAGCAAGAACTCTGTATATGGAAATGTTGCAATACCCTGCCATGTAGCTAGCTCTCTATATATGGACCTTTTAGAATCTTCTGCCATGTATTTAGAACTCTGCACATGGAAATGTAGCACTACCATGCCATGAAGGTAGATCTCTGTATATGGACATTTTGGAATCATCTTCCATGTAGCTAGTTCTCTGTAAATGGATAGATATGTTGGAATGATCTGCCAAGTAGGTAACTTCTTTATTTGAACATATTGGACTTGTCTGACATGTAGCTAGCTCTAAGTATTGGACATGCTGGACTCATCTGCCATGTAGCTAGTCCCCTGTATATGGACATGTTGTACTACTCTGCCATATAGTAACGTCTTGGTATATGGACATGTTGGACACATATGCCATGTAACTAGAACACTGTATATGGAAATGTTACACTACCTTGCCATGTACCTAGCATTCTATATGAACATATTGAACTTGTCTGCCATGTAACTAGCCCTAAGGATATGGACATGTTGGACACATCTGCCATGTAGCTAGAACCCTGAGTATGGCAATGTTGCATACTCTGCCATGTAACTAGCTTTCTGTATATACACAAGTTGGACTCATCTGCCTTGCACCTGTAACTCTGTATATGGAAATGTTGCACTACTCTGCCATGTAGCAAACTCTCTGTATATGGACTTTTTTGGACTCATCAGGCATGTAGCTAGCTCTCTATACATGGCTATGTTGCACTGATCTGCCAAGTAGATAGCTCTCTATATATGATCATATTTTACTTGTGTGTCATGCAGCTCACTCTCAATACATGGACACGTCGGACACATCTGCTATATAAGTAGAACTCTGTATATGGATACATTGGACTACACTGCTATGTAGCTAGCTCTCAGTATATGAACACTTAGGACTCATCTGCCATGTAGCTAGAATTCTGTATATGCAAATGTTGCACTACCCTGCCATGTAGTTAGCACTCTGTATATGAACATATTGGACTTGACTGCCATGTAGCTAGCTCTCAGTATATGGACACATTGAACACATATGCCATGTAGCTAGAACTATGTACATGGAAATGTTGCACTACTCTGTCTTGTAGCTAGCTCTCTGTATATAGATAAATTGGACTCATCTGCCTTGTGGCTTGAACTCTGTATAAGGAAATGTTGCACTACTCTGCCATGTAGCTAGCTCTCTGAATATGGACGTTTTGGACTCATCAGCCATGCAACAAGCTCTCTGTACATGGATATGTTGGACTTATTTGCCAAGTACATAGCACTCTGTATATGAACATATTGGACTTGTCTGCCATGTAGCTAGCTCTCAATATATGGACACGTTGGACACATGTGCCATGTAGATAGAACTCTGTATATGGGTACGTGGGACTACACTGCTATGTAGCTAGCTCTGAATATATGAACACTTGGGAATCATCTTCCATGTAGCTAGCTCTCAGTATATGGACATGTTGAACACATCTACCATGTAGGTAGAACTATGTTTATGGAAAAGTTGCACTACCCTGGCATGTAGCTAGCCCTCTGTATATGGACATTTTGGACAGGTCTGCCATGTAGCTACCTCTCTGCACATGGATATGATGGACTGATCTGCCAAGTAAGTAGCTCTTTGTATATGAACATATTGGACTTGTCTGCCTTGTAGCTAGCTCTCACTATAGGGACACGTTGGACACATCTGTCATGTAGCTAGAACTATGTACATGGAAATGTTGCACTACTCTGTCTCGTAGCTAGCTCTCTGTATATAGATAAATTGGATTCATCTACCTTGTGTCTTGAACTCTGTATATGGAAATGTTGTACTACCCTGCCCTGTAGCTAGCTCTCTATATATAATCATATTGGACTTGATTGCCATGTAGCTAGCTCTCAGTATATGGACATGTTGGACTCATTAGCCAGGGAGCTAGTCCTCTATATATACACACAGTGGACTCATTTGCCATATGGTTAACACTCAGTATATGGACATGCTGTACTCATCTGCCATGTAGATAATACCCTGTATATGGATATGTTGTACTATTCTTCCATGTAGCTAGTTATCAGTATTTGGACACGTTGGACACATCTGCCATGTAGCTAAAACTCTGTATATGGAAATGTTGCACTACCCTTCCATGTAATTAGCTCTCTGTATATAGACAACTTGGACTCATCTGTCTTGTAGCTAAAACTCTACAAGTTGGAAATATTGCACTAGCCTGCCATGTAGCTTGTTCTCTGTATATGAACATATTTGACTTGTCTGCCCTGTAGCTCGCTCTAAGGATATGCACATTTTGGACACATCTGCCATGTAGCTAGAACTCTGCATATGGAAATGTTGCACTACTTTGACATGTAGGTAGCTCTCTGTATATAGACTAGTTGGATTCATCTGCCTTGCAGCTATAACTCTGTATATGGAAATGATGCACTACCCTGCCATGTAGCTAGCTCTCTGTATATGGACTTTTTGAACTCATCAGCCATGCAGCAAGTTCTCTGTACATGGATATGTTGGACTGATTTGCCAAGTAGATAGCACTCTGTATATGAACATATTGAACTTGACTGCCATGTAGCTAGTTCTCAATATATGGATACGCTGGACACATGTGCCATGTAGTTAGAACTCTGTATATGGGTACGTTGGTTCATACACTGCTATGTAGCTAGCTCTGAATGTATAAACACTTGGGAATCATCTGCCATGTAGCTAGAATTCTGTATATGCAAATGTTGCACTACCCTGTCATGTATCTAGCTCTCTGTATGTGAACATATTGGACTTGCATACCATATAGCTAGCTCTCAGTATATGGACACGTTGGACACATCTGCCATGTAGCTAGAATGATGTATATGGAAATGTTGCACTGCTGTGTCTTGTAGCTGGCTCTCTGTATATAGATAAATTGGACTCATCTGCATTGTAGCTTGAAATCTGTATATGGAAATGTTGAACTACCCAGACATGTAGCTAGCTCTCTGTATATGGACATTTTGGACTGGTCTGGCATGTAGCTAGTTCTCTGTACATGGATATGTTGGACTGATCTGCCAAGTATGTAGCTCTTTGTATATGAACATATTGGACTTGTCTGCCATGTAGCTAGCTCTCTGTACATGGATATGTTGGACTGATCTGCCAAGGAGGAAGCTCTCTGTATATGAACATATTGCACTTGCCTGCCATGTAGGTAGCTCTCAGTATATGGACACGTTGGACACATCTGCCATGTAGCTAGAACTCTGTATATGGAAATGTTGCACTACCCTGCCATGTACCTTGCTCTCTTATATGATCATATTTGACTTGATTGCCATGGAGCTAGCTCTCAGTATATGGACATGTTGAACTCTTTAGCCAGGGAGCAGGTTCTCTCTCTATACACATGTTGGACTCATTTGCGATGTGGTTAACACTCAGTATAAGGACATATTGGAATCATCTGTCATGTAGCTAATACCCTGTATATGAACACGTTGGACTACTCTGCCATATAGCCAGAACTCTGTATATTGAAATGTTGCACAACCCTGCCATGTAGCTAGATCTCTGTATATGAATATATTGGAATTGTACACCATGTAGCTAGCACTCAGTATATGGACACATTAGACACATCTGCCATGTAGCGGGAACTCTGTATACAGACATGTTGGACTACTATGTGATGTAGCTATCTCTCAGTATATAAACACTTAGGACTCATCTGCCATGTAGCTTGAACTCAGTATATGGAAATGATGCACCACTCTGCCATGTAGCTAGCTCTCTGTCCATTGACATTTTGAACTGGTCTGACATGTAGTTAGCTCTCAGTATAGGGACATTTTGGACACATCTGCCATGTAGCTAGAACTCTGTATATGGAAATGTTGCACTACCCTTCCATGTAGTTAGCTCTCTGTATATAGACAAGATGGACTCATTTGCCTTTTAGCTAGAATTCTGTATATGGAAATAGTGCAATACCCTGCCATGTAGATAGCTCTCAGTATATGGGCACGTTGGACTCATTTGCCTTGTAACTACAACCCTGTATAAGGACATGTGGCACTACCATGCCATTTAAGTAGCTCTCTGTATATTGACATTTTTTGAGTCATATCCCATGTAGTTAGCTCCTGTACGTGGATATGTTGGACGGATATGCCAAATAGGTAGCTCTCTATATATGAACATATTGGACTTGTCTGCCATGTAGCTAGCTCTAAGTATATGGACATGTTGGAAACATCTGCCATGTAGCTAAAATTCTGTATATGGAAATATTGCACTACACTTCCATGTAATTAGCTCTCTGTATATAGAAAACTTGGACTCATCTGTCTTGTAGCTAGAACTCTGTATATGGAAATATTGCACTACCCTGCCATAAAGCTAGCTCTCAGGTTATGGACATGTTGAACACATCTGCCATGTAGCTAGCTCTCTGTATATGGATATGTTGGACTGATCTGCCAAGTAGGTAGCTTTCTATGTATGCACATATTGGACTTGTCTTCCATGTAGTAGCTCTCAGTATACCGACATGTTGGACTCATTTGCTGTGTAGCTAGTACATGATATATGGACATGTTGTACTACTCTGCCATGTAGCTAGCTCTCTGTATATGGACATTTTGGACTTGTCTACCACGTATCTACCTCTTAGTACATGGATATATTGGGCTGATCTGCCAAGTAGGAAGCTCTCTGTATATGAACATATTGGACTTGTCTGCCATGTAGCTAGCTCTCAGTACATGGACACGTTGGACACATCTGCCATGTAGCTGGAACTCTGTATACGGACATATTGGACTACTCTACGATATAGCTAGCTCTCAGTATATGAACAATTGGGACTCATCTGCCATGAAGCTAGAACTCTGTATATGGAAATGATGCACTACTCTGCCATGGATTTAGCTCTCTGTATACAGACAACTTGTACTCATCTCCCTTATAGTTAGAACTCTGTATATGGAAACATTGCACTACCCTGCCATGTAGCTAGCTCTCAGTATATGAACATGTTGGACACATCTGTCATGTAGCTAGAACTCTGTATATGTAGCTAACTCTCTGTATATAGAAAAGATGGACTAATCAGCCTTGTAGCTAGAACTCTGTATAAGGACATGTTGCACTTCCCTGCCATGTAGCTAGCTCTTTGTATACGGACATTTTGGATTCATCATCCATGTAGCTAGAACCCTGTACATGCTTATGTTGGTCTGATCTGCCTAGTATGTAGCTCTCTGTATATGAACATATTGGACTTGTCTGCCATGGAGCTAGCTTTAAGGACATGGACACGTTGGACCCATCTGCCATGTAGCTAAAACTCTGTATATGGAAATGTTGCACTACACTACCATATAGTTAGCTCTCTTTATATAGACAATTTGGACTCATCAGCCTTGTAGCTAGAACTCTGTATATGGAAATATTGCAGTACCCTGCCATGTAGCTATCTTTCTGTATATGGATATTTTAGACTCGTCTGTCATGTAGCTAGCTTTCTGTACATGCATATGTTGGACTGATCTGCCAAGAAGATAGCTCTTTGTATATGAACATATTGGACTTGTCATATGAACATGCATATGTTGGACTGATCCGCCATATCGCTAGCTCTCAGTATTTGGACATGTTGGACTCATGAGCCATGTAGCTAGAACCCTGTATATGGACATGTTGGAATACTCTGCCATGTAGCTAGCTCTCAGTATATGAACATGAGGGACACATCTGCCATGTACATAGAACTATGTATATGGAAATGATGAACTACTCTATCTTGTAGCTAGCTCTCTGTATATAGATAAATTTTACTCATCTGCCTTATACCTTGAACTCTGTATAGGGAAATAATGCAATACCCTGCCATGTAGCTAGCTCTCTGTATAAGGACATTTTGGATTCATCTGCCATGTAGCTAGCTCCCTGTACATGAACACTCTCTATATGAACATTTTGGACTTCTGTGCCATATAGGTAGCTCTCATTACATGTTGGACTCATCTGCCATGTAGCTAGTACCCTGTATATAGAAATGTTGCACTTCACTGCCATGTAGCTAGATCTCTGTATATGGACATTTTGGACTTGAATACTATGTATTCTCTACATGGATATGTTGCACTGATGTGTCAAGTAGGTAGCTCTCTAAATATGAGCTCATTAGACTTATCTGCAATGTAGTTAGCTCTCAGTATATGGACACGTTAGACATGTCTGCCACGTAGCTACAACTCTGTATATGGAAATGTTGCACTACTTTGCCATGTAGCTAGCTCTCTCTACATGGATAAGTTGGACTCATATACTTTCCATATACAAAGTTGAAGATAGAACATTGTATATGGAAATGGTGCACTACCCTGCCATGTAGCTTGTTGTTGTTGTTAAGTGCCATCGAGTCGGTTCCGACCCATAGCGACCCTGTATAGGGTTTCCGAGGGTGTAAATCTTTACGGGAGTAGAAAGCCTCATCTTTCTCCCACGGAGCAGCTGGTAGTTTCGAACCACTGACCTTAAGGTTCGCAGCCCGATTCGTAACCACTACGCTACCAGAGCTAGATCTCTGTATATTGACATTTTGGACTCGTCTGCCATGTAACTCGCTGTCTGTACATAGATATGTTGGACTGATGTGCCCAGTAGGTAGCTCTCTCTATATGAACATATTGGACTTGTCTGTCATGTAGCTAGCTCTCAGTATAAGGACACGTTGGACACATCTGCCATGTCGCTAGAACTCTGTATATGGATACGTAGGACTACTCTGCTTTAGCTAGCTCAAATTTATGAACACTTGGGACTCATTTGCCATGTAGCTAGAACTCTGTGTATGGAAATGTTGAACTACTCTGCCATGCAGCTAGCTCTCTGTATCTGGACACTTTGGACTTGTCTGCCATGTAGCTAGCTCTCTGTACATGGATATGTTGGACTGATCATCTAAGTAGGTAGCTTTCTGCATATGAACATATTGGACCTGTCTGCCTTGTAGCTCACGCTCAGTATATGAACACGTTGGACACATCTGCCATGTAGCTGTAACTCTGTATATGGACATGTTGGTCTACTCTGCCATGTTGCTAGCTCTCAGTATATGAACACATGGGATTCATCTGTCATGTAGCTTGAACTCTGTATATGGCAATGATGCACTACTCTGGCATGTAGCTAGCTCTCTGTCTATGGACATTTTGGACTTGTCTGACATGTAGCTATCTCTCTGTGCATGGATATTTTGGACACATCTGCCATGTAAGGAGCTCTCAGTATATGGACACTTTGGACACATCTGCCATGTAGCTAGTATTCTGTATATGGAAATGTTAATCTACCCTTCCATGTAGTTAGTTCTCTGTATACAGACAACTTGGACTCATCTGCCTTGTAGTTAGAACACTGTATATGAAATATTGCACTACCCTGCCATGTAGGTAGCTCTAACTATATGGACACATTGGACACAGCACCACGTAGCTAGAACTCTGTATATGGAAATGTTGCACTACTCTGCCATGTAGCTAGCTCTCTCTATATAGACAAGTTGTCCTCCTCTGCCTAGTAGCTAGAACTCTGTATATGGAAATGTTGCACTACCCTGCAGTGTAGCTAGCTCTCTGTATTTGATCATTTTTGACTTGTCTGGATATGTTGGATTGATCTGCCAAGTAGGTAACACTCTGTATATAAACATTTTGGACTTGCTGGACATGTAGGTAGCTCTCAGTATAAGGACACGTTGGACATATCTGCCATGTAGCTAGAACACTCTATATGGAAATGTTGCACTACCCTGTCATGTAGCTAACTCTCTTTATATGAACCTATTGGACATTACTGCCATGAAGCTAGCTCTCAGTATATGGACATGTTGGACTCATTAGCCAGGGACGTAGTCCTCTATATATACACATGTTGGATTCATTTGCCATGTAGTTAACTCTCAGTATATGGACATGTTGGACTCATCTGCCATTTAGCTAGTACCCTGTACATGGACATATTGGACTACTCTGCCATGTAGCTAGCTCTCAGTATATGTACATGTTGGACACATCTGTCATGTAGCTAGAACTCTGTGTTTGGAAATGTTGCATTACCTTACCATGTAGCTAGCTCCCTGTATATGAACATATTGGAATTGTATGCCATGTAGCTAGCGCTAACTAGTATTCTGTATATGGAAATGTTACACTACTCTACATGTAGCTAGCTCTCTGTATATAGAAAAGTTGGACTCATCTGCCTTGCAGCTAGAACCCTGTATACAGAAATGTTGCACAAGTCTGCCTTGTAGCTAGCTCTCGGTATATGGGCATTTTTGAATCGTCTGCCATTTAGCTAGCTCTCTGTACTTTGATATGTTATACTGATCTGCTAAGTAGGTAGCTCTCTGCATATGAACATAATGGACTTGTCTGCCTTGTAGCTAGCACTCAGTATATGGACACGTTGGACACATTTGCCATGTAGCTGGAACTCTGTATATGGACATATTGGACCACTCTGTGATGTAGCTTGCTCTCAGTATATGAACACTTGGGACTCATCTGGCATGTAGCTAGAACTCTGTATATAGAAATGGTGCATTACTGTGCCATGTAGTTAGCTCTCTGTATATAGACAACTTGGACTCATCTGCCTTGTAACTAGAACTCTGTATATGGAAATATTGCACTACTTTTCCATGTAGCTAGCTCTCAGTATATGGACACGTTAGACACATCTGCCATGTATCTAGAACTCTGTATATGGAAATGTTGCACTACTCTGCCATGTAGTTACCTCTCTGTATATAGATGAGTTAGACAAATCTGCCTTGTAGTCTATATAATGACATGTTGCACTTCCCTGCCATGTAGCTAGCTCTCCGTATATTGAAATTGTTGAGTCATATGACATGAACCTAGCTCTTGTACATGAATATGTTGGACTTATCTGCCAAGTAGGTACCTCTCTGTATATGAACATATTGGACTTGTCTGTCATGTAGCTAGATCTAAGGATATGTGAATGTTGGACACATCTGCCATTTAGCTAAAATTATGTATATGTAAATGATGAACTACTCTGTCTTGCATCTAGCTCTCTGTATATAGATAAATTTGACTAATCTGCCTTGTAGCTTGAACTCTGTATATGGAAATAATACAATGCCCTGCCAAGTAGCTAGCTGTCTGTATAAGTACATTTAGGATTCGTCTGCTATGTAGCTAGCTTACTGTATATAGACGAGTTAGACAAATCTGCCTTGTAGCTAGAAGTATATATAAGGACATGTTGCATTTCCCTGCCATGTAGCTAGCTCTCCATATATTGAAATTGTTGAGTCATATGACATGAATCTAGCTCCTGTACATGGATATGTTGGACTGATCTGCGAAGTAGGTACCTCTCTGTATATGAACATATTGGACTTGTCTTCCATGTAGCTCTAAGGATATGGGAATGTTGGACACATCTGTCATGTAGCTAGAACCCTGTATATGCACATGTTGTACTACTCTGCCATGTATCTAACTCTCAGTATATGGACACGTGGCACATATCTGCCATTTATCTAGAACTATGTATATGTAAATGATGAACTACTCTGTCTTGCAGCTAGCTCTCTGTATATAGACAAATTTTACTAATCTGCCTTGTAGCTTGAACTCTGTATATGGAAATAATGCAATGCCCTGCCCAGTAGCTACCTCTCTGTATAAGTACATTTTGGATTCGTCTGCCATGTAGCTAGCTCTCTGTACATGGATATGTTGGACTGATTTACCAAGTAGGTAGCGCTCTGTATATGAACATATTGTACTCGTCTGCATGTAGCTAGCTCCCATTACATGGACATGTTGGACACATCTGCCATGCAGCTAGTACCCTGTATATGGAAATGTTGCACTACACTGCCATGTAGCTAGCTCTCTGTTTATTGACATTTTGGACTCGTATGCCATGTAGCTAGCTCCTTTACAAGGATATGTTGGAGTGATGTGCCAAGTAGGTTCTCTCTGTATATGAACATATTGGACTTATCTGCCATGTAGATAGCTCTCAGTATATGGACATGTTGGAAACTTCTGCCATGAAGCTAGAACTCTGTATATGGATATGTTGGATTACTCTGCTGTAGCTAGCTCTCAGTATATGAACACTCGGGATTTATCTGCCATGTAGTTAAAATTCTGTATATGGAAATGTTGCACTACCCTGCCAGGTAGCTAGCTCCCTGTATATGAACGTATGACAGTTTTCTGCCATGTAGCTAGCTCTAAGGATATGTACATGTTGGACACATCTGCCATGTAGCTAAAACTATCTGCCATGTAGCTAACTCTCAGTATATGAATACATTGGACTCATCTGCCATGTTGCTTGAACTCTGTATATGGAAATGATGCACTACTCTGCCATGTAGCTAGCTTTCTCTATATGGACATTTTGGACTTGTCAGACATGTAGCTAGCTGTCTGTGCATGGATACTTTGGACTGATCTGCCATGTAGCTAGCTCTCAGTATATGGACAAGTTGGATACTTCTGACATGTAGCTAGAACTCTGTATATGGAAATGTTGCACTACCCTGCCAAGTAGTTAGCTCTCTGTATAAAGACAAGTTGGACTCATCTAACATGCAGTTAGCTCTCTGTACATGTTTATGTTGGACTGATCTGCCAAGTTGGTAGCTCTCTGTATATGAACATAATGGACTTTTCTGCCATATAGCCAGCTCTCAGTATATGGACATGTTGGACTCATCTGCCATGTAGCTAGTACACTATATATGTTTGACTAATCTGCCATGTACCTACCTCTCAGGATATGAACATGTTGGACACATCTGCCATGTAGCTAGAAATCTGTTTATGGAAATGTTGCACTAGTCTGCCATGTAGCTAGCTCTCTGTATATAGAAAAGTTGGACTAATCTGCCTTGTAGCTGTAACTCTGTATATGGACATCTTGCACTACTCTGCCATGTAGCTAGCTCTCTGTATATTGGCATTTTGGACTCCTTTGCCATGTAGCTGACTCCTGTACATGGATATGTTGGACTTCTGTGCCAAGTAGGTAGCTCTCTTACTATGAACATATTGGACTTGTCTGCCATGTAGCTAGCTCTCAGTATATGTGCACGTTGGACACATCTGCCATGTAGTCAAAACTCTGAATATGGATAAGTTGGACTACTCTGCAGTAGCTAACTCTCAGTATATGAAAACTTGGGATTCATCTGCCATGTAGCTAGAATTCTGTATATGTAAATGTTGCACTACCCTGCCATGTACCTAGCTCCCTGTATATGAACACATTGGACTTCTCTGCCATGTAGCTAGCTCTAAGGATATGGACACGTTGGAAACATCTGCCAAGTAGCTAAAACTCTGTATATGGACATGTTGGACTACTCTGCCATGTAGCTAGCTCTCACTATATGAACACTTTGGACTCATCTTCCATGTTGTTTGAACTCTGTATATGGAAATCATGCACTACCCTGCCATGTAGCTAGCTCTCTGTATACGGTCATTTTGGACTTGTTTGACATGTAGCTAGCTCTGTGTGCATGGATATTTTAGACTGATCTGCCATGTAGCTAACTCTCAGTATATGGACACATTGGACACATCTGCCATTTAGCTAGAACGCTGTATATGGAAATGCTGCACTACCCTGCCATGAAGTTAGCTCTCTGTATAAAGATAAGTTGGTCTCATCTGCCTTGAAGATAGATATGTGTATATGGAAATGTTGCACCACCTTGCCATGTAGCTAGTTCTCTGTATAAGGACATTTTGGACTCTTCTACCATGTAGCTAACTCTATGTATATGTATATGTTAGACTGATCTGCCAAGTAGATAGCTCTCTGTATATGAACATAATGGACTTTTCTGCCTTATAGGTAGCTCTCAATATATGGACATGTTGGACTCATCTGCCATGTAGCTAGTACACTGTATGTGGACATGTTGGACTACTCAGCCATGTAGCTAACTCTCAATATACGGACACGTTGGACACATCTGCCATGTAACTAGAACTCTATATATGAAAATGTTGCACTACCCTGCCATGTAGCTGGCTCTCTGTGTATGAACATATTGTACTTGTCTGCCATGTAGCTAGCTCTCAGAATATGGACACATCATTGGACACATTTGCCTTGTAGCTAGAACTCCATGTCTTATATGGACATGTTGGAATCAGCTGCCATGTAGCAAGTTACCTGTATATGGACATGTTGCACTATACTGCCATGGAGCTAGCTCTCTGTATATAGACAAGTTTGACTCATCTGCCTTGTAGCTAGTACCCTGTATATGGACATGTTGGAGTACTCTGCCATGTAGCTAGCTCTCAGTATATGGACACTATAGATTTATCTGCCATGTAGCTTGAACTCTGTATATGGAAATGATGCACTACTCTGCAATTAACTCGCTTTCTCTTTATGGACATTTTTGACTCGTCTTATATGTAGCAAGCTCTCAGTATATTGACAAGTATGTCTCCTCTGCCTTGTAGCTAGCTCTCTGTATATAGACTACTTGGACTCATCTGCCTTGTAGCTAGAAGTCTGTATATGGAAATGTTGCACTATCCTGCCATGTAGCTAGCTCTCTGTTTATGGACACGATGCACACATCTGCCAAGTAGCTAGAACTCTGTATATGTAAATCATGTACTACCCTGCCATGTATCTAGCTCTCTGTATATGAACATATTGGATTTGTCTACCATTTCCTAGTTCTAAGTATATGGACATGTTGGACACATCTGCCATGTAGCTAGAACTCTGTATATGAACATGTTGTACTACTCTGCCATGCAGCAAGTTCTCAGTATATGCATACATGGGACACATCTGCCATTTAGCTAGAATTCTGTATATGGATATGTTTGACTTCTCAGCAATGTAGCTAGCTCTCAGTATATGGACACGTTGAGCACATCAGCCATGTAGCTAGAACTCTATATATGAAAATGTTGCACAACCCTGCCATGTAGCTGGCTCTCTGGCTATGAACAAATTGAACTTGTCTGCCATGTAGCTAGCTCTCAGAAATGGACACGTTGGACACATTTGTCATGTAGCTAGAACTCCGTATATGGTCATGTTGACTGACTACTCCACCATTTAGCTAGCTCTCAGTATATGAACACTTTGGACTGATCTGCCATGTTGCTTAAACTCTGTATATGGAAAGGATGCACTACTCTGTCATGTAGCTAGCTCTCTGTACATGGACATTTTGGACACATCTGCCAATTAGCTATAACTCTGTATATGGAAATGTTGAACAACCCTGCCATGAAGGTAGCTCTCTGTATATGAACATATTGGATTTGTCTGTCGTGTTGCCAGCTCTCTGTAAAAGAATATTTTGAACTGCTCTGCCAAGTATGTACCTTTCTGTATATGAACATATTGGACTCATCTTTCATGTAGCTAGTACCCTGTATATTGACATGTTGGACTACTCTGCCATGTAGCTAGCTCTCAGTATATGGACATGTTGGACACATCTGCCATGTAGCTAG
>NW_006409092.1:418416-420220 GCF_000296735.1 Chrysochloris asiatica
CATGTTGGACTACTCTGCCATGTAGCTAGCTCTCAGTATATGGACATGTTGGACACATCTGCCATGTAGCTAGCTCTCTGTTTATAGACATTTTGGATTTGTCTGCCATGTAGCTACCTCTCTATACATGGATAGGTTGGACTGATTTGCCAAGTAGGTAGATCTCTGTATATGAACATATGGTACTTGTCTGTCATGTAGCTAGCTCTCAGTATATTGACATGTTGGAATCATCTACCATGTAGCTAGTACTCTGTTTATAGATATGTTGGACTACTCTGCCATGTAGCTAGCTCTCAATATATGGAAATGTTGGACTCATCTTCCATGTAGATAGTATACCCTGTATATGGGCATGATACACTATTATGACATGTAGATAGCATTCTATATATAGACAAGTTGGACACGTCTAGGATGTAGCTTGAAATCTGTATATGGAAATGATGCACTACTCTGCCATGTAGCCAGCTCTCTATATATTGACAAGTTGGACTCATTTGCCTAGTAGCTAGTACCCAGTATATGGACATGTTGCTCTACTCTGCCATGTAGCTAGCTCTCAGTATATGGACATTTTGGACTTGTTTGACATGTAGCTAGCTCTCAGTATATGGACAAGTTGGCCACATCTGCCTTGTAGCTAGAAATCTGTACAAGGAAATGTTGCAGTGCCCTGCCAGGTAGCTAGCTTCCTGTACATAGACAAATTGAACTCATTTGTCTTGTAACTACAACTCCGTATATGGAAATGTTGCACTAACCTGCCATGTAGTTAGGTCTCTGTATATGGACATGTTGGACACATCTGCCATGTAGCTAGAACACTGTATATGTAAATGTTGCACTACCCTGCCATGTAGCTAACTCTCTGTATATGAACATATTGGACCTGTCTGCCATGTAGCTAGCTCTCAGTTTAATGATACGTTGGACACATCTGCCTTATAGCTACAACTCTGTATATGGATGTGTTGGATTACTCTGCATTGAGCTAGTTCTCAGTATATGGACATGTTGGACACATCTGCCATGTGGCTAGAACTCTATATATGGAAATGTTGCACTACCCTGCCATGTAGCTAGCTCTTTGTGTATGAAAATATTGGACTTGTCTGCCATGTAGGTAGAAATCTGTATATGGACATGTTGCACTACTCTGCCATATAGCTAGCTTCTGTGTATGAAAATATTAGACTCTTCTGCCATATTGCTACTTCTCTGTACATGGACATGTTGGACTGATTTGCCATGTAGATATGTCTCAGTATATGGACACGTTGGACACATCTGTCATGTTCCTAGTACTCTGTATTTGGAAATGTTGCACTACACTGGCATGTAGCAAGCTCTCTGTATATAGACAAGTTGGACTCATCTGCCATGTAGCTAGTACCTTGTACATGGACATGTTGGACTACTCTGCCATTTAGCTAGCTTTCAGTATATGGACATTTGGACACATCTGCCATGCAGCTAGAACATTGTATATAGAAAATTTGGACTCGTCTGACATGTAGTTAGCTCTCTGTGAATGGATATTTTGGACTGATCTGCCATGTAGTTAGCTCTCAGTATATGGACACATTGGACACATCTGCCATGTAGCTAGAACTCTGTGTATGGAAATGTTGCACTATTCTGCCATGTAGCTATCTCTCTGTATATAAACATATTGTACTTGTCTGCATTTCGCTAGTCTCAATATATTGACATGTTGGACTCATCTGCCATGTAGCTAATACTCTGTTTATGGACATGTTGGACTACTTTGTCATGTAGATAGCTTTCAGTATATGGACAC
>NW_006409092.1:420333-429013 GCF_000296735.1 Chrysochloris asiatica
TATGGAAATGTTGCACTACTCTGCCATGTAGCTAGCTCTCTGTATATGAAATTATTGGACTTGTCTGCCTTGTAGCTAGTCTCAGTATATTGACATGTTGGACTCATCTGCCATGTAGCTACTACCTTGTACATGGCCATGTTGGACTAATCTTCCATGTAGCTAGCTCTCAGTATATAGACCTGTTGGACTCACCTGTCATGTAGGTAGCTCTCAGGAAGTGGATATGTCTAAGTGATCTGCCTAGTAGTTTGCTCTCTGTATATTAACTCATTGGACTCATCTGCCATGTAATTAGTACCCTGTATATAGACATATTGGACTACTTTGCCATGTGGCTAGCTCTCTGTATACAGACATTTTGAATTCGACTGCCATGTAGTTAGCTCTGTACATGGATATAATATGCTGATTTGCCAAGTAGATAACTATCAGTTTATGAACATATGGGAATTGTCTGCCATTTAGCTAGCTCTCAGAATATGGACATTTTGGACTCATCGGCCACTTAGCTAGTACCCTTTGTATGGACATGTTGGACTGCTCTGACATGTAGCTAGCTTTCATTATATGAACACTATGGACTCATCTGACTTATAGTTTGAACTCAGTCTATGGAAATGATGCACTACTCTGCTATGTAGCTAGCTCTCTGTATGTGGACTTTTTGGACTCATCTGCCATGTAGCTAGTACACTGTATATGAACATGTTGGACTGATCTGCCGAGTAGGAAGTTCTCTGCATATGAACATATTGGACTTAATTGCCATGTAGCTAGCTCTCAGTACATGGACACGTTGGACACATGTGCCATGTAGCTAGCTCTCTGTATCTAGACAAGTTGGACTCATCTGCCATAGAGCTAGTACCCTGCATATGGACATGTTGGACTACTCTGCCGTGTAGCTAGTACTCTGTATATGGACATGTTGGACTTCTCTGCTATGTATCTAGCTCTCAGTATATGAACACTTTGAACTCATCTGCCATGTAGCTTGAATTCTGTATATGGAAATGATGCACTACTCTGCCATGTAGCTAGCTCTCTGTATATGGACATTTTGTACTCATCTGCCATGTAGCTATTAACCTGTATATGGACATGTTGGACTGATCTTCCATGTAGGTTGCTCTCAGTATATGGACATGTTGGACAAATCTGGTTGGACAAATGGTTATTTTGGACAGATCTGCCAAGTATGTACCTCTTTTCATATGAACATATTGGACTTGTCAGCCATGTAGCTAGGTCACTGTATATGCACATGTTGGACTCATCTGCCATGTAGCTAGTACACTGTATATGGAAATGTTGCACTACCCTGACATATAGCTAGCTCTCTGTATATAGACAAGTTGGATTCATCTGCCTTGTAGCTAGAACTCTGTATATGGAAATGTTGCACTACCCTGACATGTATGTATGTGGACTTTTGGATTCATCTGAAATTTAGATTGTTCTTTACACATGGGTATGTTGGAATGCTCTGCCAAGTAGGTAGCTCTCTGTATATGAACATATTGGACATTCTGCCATGTAACAAGCTCTCGGTATGTACACATGTGGGACTCTTCTGCCATGTAGCTAGTGCCCTTTATATGGACATGTTGGACTGCTCTGTCATGTAGCTAACTCTCAGTATGTGGACACATTGTATACATCTGCCATGTAGCTATAAATCTGTATATGGACATGTCTGATTACTCTGCCAGGTAGGTAGCTCTCATTATATGGACACGTTGAACTCATCTGCCATGTAGGTAACTCTCAGTACATGGGTATTTTGGACTGATCTGCCAAGTAGGTAGCTCTCTGTATATAAACATATTGGATTTGTCTGCCATGTAACTAGCTCGCTGTATATGGACATTTAGGACTCATTTGACATGTAGCTAGCTCTCTGTGCATGGATATGTTGGACTGATCTGCCAAGTAGGTAGCTCTCTGTATATGATCATATTGAACTTGTCTGCTATGTAGCTACCTCTCAGTATATGGACATGTTGGACTCATCAGCATTGTAGCTAGTACCCTGTATATGGACATGTTAGAATACTCTGGATGTATATGAACACGTTGGACACATCTGTCATGTAGCTAGAACTCTGTATATGGAAATGTTGCACTAAACTGCCATGTAGCTAGCTCTCTGTATATGAACATATTTTATTTGTCTTCCATGTAGCAAGCTCTCAGTGTGTGGACAAGTGTTGGACTCATCTGCCATGTAGCTACTACCCTGTATATGGACATGTTGGACTACTCTGCCATGTAGCTAGCTCTCAGTATATGGACACGTTGGACACATCTGTCATGTAGCTAGAACTTTGTATATGGTAAGATTGCACTACCCTGCCATGTAGCTAGCTCTCTGTATATGAACATTTTGGACTTTTCTGCCATGTAGATAGCTCTCAGTATATGGACAAGTTGGACTCATCTTCCATGTAGATGGTACCCTGTATATGGACATGTTGCTCTAATCTGCCATGTAGCTAGCTCTCTGTATATAGACAAGTTGAACTCATCTGCCATGTAGATTGAACCGTGTATATGAAAATGATATACTACTCTGCCATGTAATTAGCTCTCAATATATAGACGAGTTGGACTCATCTGCCTTGTAGCTAGAAATCTGTATATGGAAATGTTGCACTACCCTGTCATGTAGCTGACTTTCTATATATAGACAAGTTGGACTCATCTGCCATTTAGCTAGAACTCTGTATTTGGAGATGTTGCACTACCCTGCAATGTAGCTATGTCTCTGTATATGGACATTTTGGACTCGTCTCACATGGGGCTAGCTCTCTGTAAATGGATATGTTGGTCTGATCTGCCAAGTTTGTATCTCTCTGTATATGAACATATTGGACTTGTCTGCCATGTATCTAGATCGCAGTATATGGACATGCTGAACTCATCTGCATTGTAGCTAGTACCCTGTATATGAACTTGTTGGACTACTCTGCCTTTTAGCTAGGTCTCAGTATATGGACAAGTTTGACTCATCTGTCTTGTAGTTGAAACTCTGTATATGGAAATGTTGCACTACTCTGGCATTTATCTAGCTCTCTGTATATGAACATACTGAACTTGTCTGCCATTTACCTAACTATCAGTATATGGACATTTTGGACTCATCTGCCATGTAGCTAGTACCCTTTATATGGACATGATGGACTACCCGGCCATGCAGCTAGCTCTGTATCTAGACAAGTTGGACTCATCTTCCTTGTAGATAGAACTCTGTATATGGAAATGTTGCTCTACCCTGTCATGTAGCCAGCACTCTGTATATAAACAAGTTGGACTCATCTGCATTATAGCTAGAACTCTGTATTTGGAGATGTTGCACTACCCTGCCATGTAGCTATTTCTCTGTATATGGACATTTTGGACTCGTCTGACATGGAGTTAGCTCTTTGTAAATGGATATGTTGGATTGATGTGACCACTTGGTAGCTCTCTGTATATGAACATATTGGACTTTTCTGCCATGTAACTAGGTCTCATTATATAGACAAGTTGCACTCATCTGCCATGTAAGTAGAAGTCTGTATATGGAAAAGTTGCATTACCCTACCATGTAGCTAGCTCTCTCTGTATATGGACATTTTGGACTTGTATGCCATGTAGCTAGGTAACTGTACATGTATATTTTGGACTGATCTGCCAAGTAGGTAGCTCTCTGTATATGAACATATTGGACTTGTCTTCTATGTACCTAGCTCTCTGTATATTGACATGTTGGAAACATCTGCAATGTAGCTAGCTCTCAGTATATGGACATGTTTGACTCATCTGCCATGTAGCTAGTTCCCTGTATATGGACATGTTGCATGACCCTGCCATGTAGCTAGCTCTCTGTATATGGACATTTTGGACTCATCTGCATGAAGCTTGCTCTCTGGACGTGGATATGTTAGACTGATCTGCCAAGTAGGTAGCTCTGTGTATATGAAAATATTGGACTTGTCTGTCATTTAGCTTGATCTCAGTATGTGGACACGTTGGACACATCTGCCTTTCAGCCGCAACTCTGTATATGGATATGTTGCACTACTCTGCCATATAGCTAGCTCCCATTATATGAACACCTTGTACTCATCTGCCATGAAGCTTGAACTCTGTATATGGAAATGATGCCCTAATCTGCCATGTAGCCAGGTCTCTGTATATGGACATTTTGGACTTCTCTAAAAATTAGCTAGCTTTCTGTCCATGGATATTTTGGACTGATCTTCGATGTAGTTAGCTCTCAGTATATGGACACGTTTGACACATCAGCCATGTAACTATAACTCTGTATATGGAAATGTTGCATTCCGCTGCCATGTAGTTACCTCTCTGTATATAAACAAATTGGACTTATTTGCTTTGAAACTAGAACTCTGTATATGGAAATGTTAAACTACACTGCCATGTAGATAACTCTCTATATACAGACATTTTGGACTTCTCTGCAATGAAGCTAGCTCTCTGTACATGGATATGTTGGACTGATCTGCCAAGTAGGTAGCTTTCTATATATGAACATATTGGACATACCTGCCATGTAGCTAGCTCTCAGTATATGGACTTGTGGGAATCATCTGCCATGTAGCTAGTACCCTGTATATGGACATGTGGGACTACTCTGCCAGTTAGCTAGCTCTTAGTATATGAACACTTTGGACTCATCTGCCATGTAGCTTGAACTCTGTATTTGTAAATGATGTATTACACTGCCATGTAGCTAGCACTCTTTATATGGACATTTTGGACTAGTCTGACACGTAGTTAGCTCTCTACGAATGGATATTTCAGAATGATCTGCCATGTAGCTAGCTCTCAGTATATGGACATGTTGGACACATCTGCCATATAGCTAGACCTCTGTGTATGGAAATATTTCCCTACCCTGCCATATAGTTAACTCTCTTTATATGGACATTTTGGACTCGTATGACATGTAGCTAGCTCTCTGTGCATGGAGATTTTGGACTTATCTGCCATGTAGTTAGCTCTCTGTATATAGACTAATTATACTCATCTGCCTTGTAGCTGGAACTCAGTATATGGAAATGTTGCATTACCCTGCCATTTAGATAGCTCTCTATATATGGACATTTTGGACTCATGTGCCATGTAGCTAGCTCTCTACACATGAATATGTTGGACTCAACTGAAAAGTAGGTAAGTCTCTATATATGAATACATTAGACTTGACTGTCATGTAGCTACCTCTCGGTATATAGAGAAGTTGGTCTCATCTGCATTGTAGCTAGAACTTCTTATATGGAAATGGTGCACGATTCTGCCCTTTAGTTAGCTATCTGTATATAGACAAGTTAGACTCATCTGTCTTTTAGTTTGAACTCTGCATATGGAAATGTTGCACTAACCTGCCATATAGTTAGGTCTCTGAGCATGAACATATTGGACTTGTCTGCCATGTAGCTAGCTCTCAGTATATGGACATGTTGGACTCATATGCCATGTAGCTAGTACCCTGTATATAGACATGTTGGACTACTCTGCTTTGTAACTAGTTCACAGTATATGGACACATTGCACACATCTCCCATGTAGCTAGAACTCTGTGTATGGAAATGTTGCACTACAGTGCCATATAGCAACCTCTCTGTATTTGGACATATTGGACTTTTCTGCCATGTAGCTAAATCTCTGTAAATGGATATGTTGGACTGATCTGCCAAGCTGGTGGCTCTCTGTATATGAACATAATGAACATGTCTGCCATGTAGCTAGCTCTCAGTATATGGACAATGTTGGATTCATTTGCCATGTTGCTAATATGCTGTATATGGGCATGTTGGAATACTCTGCCATGTAGCTAGATCTCAGTATATGAACACTTTGTACTCATCTGCCATATAACTTGAACTCTGTATATGGAAATGGTATACTTTTCTGCCATGTAGCTAGCTCTCTGTATATGAACATTTTGGACTAGTCTGATATGTATCTAGCTCTCTGTGGATGGATATTTTGGACTGAACTTCCATGTAGCTAGCTCTCAGTATATAGACACGTTTGACACATCTGTCATGTAGCTAGAACTCTGTATATAGACATGTTGCACTACCCTGCCATGTAGTTAATTCTCTGTTTATGGACATTTGGACTCGTCTGCCATTTAGCTAGCTTTCTGTACATGAATATGTTGGACTGATCTGACAAGTAGGTAGCTCTCTGTATATGAACATGTTGGACGTGTCTGCCATGTATCTTGCTCTCAGTATATGGACATGTTGGACTCATCTGCCTTGTAGCTAGAATTCTGAATATGGAAATGATGTATTACCCTTCCATGTAGCTTGCTCTCTGTATATGGACATTTTGGACTCATCTGCCATGTAGCTAACTCTCTGTACATGCATAAGTTGGAATGATCTGCCAAGTAGTTCGCTCTCTGTATATGACCATACTGGACTTGTCTGCCATGTAGCTAGCTCTCAGTATATGGACATGTTGGACTCATCTGCCACCTAGGAAGTACCCTGTATATAGCCATGTTGGACTACTTAGCTAGGTAACTAGCTCTCAGTATATGGACACATTGGACACATCTGCCATGTAGCTAGAACTCTGTATATGGAAATGTTGCACTACCCTGCCATGTAGGTAGCTCTCTGTATATGGGTATTTTGGACTTATCTGCCATGTAGGTAGCTCTCTGTTCTTGGATATGTTGGACTGATATGCCAAATAGGTAGCTCTCTGTATATTAACATATTGGACTTCTCTGCCATGTAGCTAACCCTCAGTATATGGACACATTGGACACATCTGCCATGTAGCTAGATCTCTGTATATGGACATTTTGGACTTGTCTGCCATGTAGCTAGCTCTTCTTACATGGATATGTTGGACTGATATGCCAAGTAGGTAGCTCTCTTTATATGAACATATTGAACATGCCTGCCATGTAGCTAGTACCATGTATATGGACACGTTGGACACATCTGCCATGTAGGTAGATCTCTGTTTATGGAAATGTTGCACTACTCTGCCATGTAGCTAGCTCTCTGTGTATGGACATTTTGGAATTGTCTACTATGTAGCCAGCTCTCTGTACATGGATATGTTGGACTGAAATGCCAAGCAGGTAGCTCTCTGTATATGAACATATTGGACGTGTCTGCCGTGTAACTAGCTCTCGGAATATGGACATGTTAGAGTCATCTGCCAGGTAGCTAGTGCCCTGTATATGGTCATGTTGCACTACTCTGCCATGTAGCTAGCTCTCAGTATGTGGACAAGTTGGACACATCTGCCATGTAGCGAGAACTCTTTGTATGGAAATGTTGCACTATCCTGCCATGTAGCTAGCTCTCTGTAAATGAACATATTGGACTTGTCTGCCATGTAGCTGGCTCTCAGTATGTGGACACATTGGACAAATCTGCCATGTGTCTGCACTTTGCTTTGTCTGCTAGGGGCATAATTCAGCTTGAAGGGAGGATTTGGGGCTCTGGGATGCCACTCTGGAGGCCCAGGAGGCCTAGCGTCCCAGGTGCAGACAGGTGAGGTTGAATCCTGTGTGGGACGAGTTGGAAAAAGCTTGGCAACCTGCTTTCTCTCTCCAGGATTAGAGACCCTCCAACTGTCAAATGTGGGGCTGCTGGCCAGTATTAGACACATTGGACACATCTGCCATGTGACAAGTGTTCTGCTGGCCTAGGCCTTGCCCAAGGCATATCATTATCTCAGAATTTTGCCCAAGCTGGGTCACAAAATCCACTCAGTTAAGCGGCCTTGCCACCCTGTTCCCACCGTTGACTCTTGTTCTTCTGCTTTTACCCAGCAGGAAGGGTCCAGCCTCACCTACACAACCTGCAGTCCCCTGACCAGCTGAGGCTCCTTTCTTAGACTTTTAAGTCTGTGGCCACTGGCATCCAGCTTCCTGCCCTTCCTGCCTCTCCCAGGGTCCCCTCAGAGGACCTTTGGGACTGATCATCCAGAGAGGCCTCCAGTGCTCACTCTAGTCATCCATTTTAGCTTCACCCTCCTGGTTCAGTGTTTGCTCCACCTTTCTGTATCAAGCCTGGGAGAAGTTGTGTGGGACTCAAGGCCCCTTCTAGGCGTGGCCCCAGCCCAGGGGTTTTGAAGACATAGTACCAGAGAAGCAGAAGTCAGCAGGGAAGCCAGAGGGGAAGGAACATGTGATATGGAAGTATGAGTGCACTATCTGCATGGTGTGTGAGAGACCAGCGTGTGTGGTATGCGGGTGGCCACCCCAGACTCTCCATGAGGTTCTTCTCTCTGCTTTCTCGCCAACTGCCAGCCGATCTGGTCAGGCAAGTCCATCCTGTCCTGAGAGTCCCAGGTCCCCCTCGACCTCTAACCAGGTTCCTCCTATACCTCGGAGACTTCCCTTTCCAAGCCTGCCTGGATGGCTGTTCTGTGACCTGACAGTGGCTCACCCACCCCAGAAGCCCCTCCTTTTATCTGTGACTTAGTCTGTTGTAGTGGTGAGCTGACACGTCCAAGTGTGACATTGGTGAAAACTTGTGACCTCTCTGTGGTATTGCTCCAACCCTGTCCTATAAATATCTATAAACATTCATATATATATACATATAGAGAGATCTCTATATGGCAGACATTACCTTGCCTCTAGTGTTGGGATTCTATCACTCTGCTGTCCTAGTGGAATCTTGTGGCCCAA
>NW_006409092.1:458198-459013 GCF_000296735.1 Chrysochloris asiatica
TCTGACTCGATGGCACCTGACAACAACAACAACAATCAGATATAGGCTGAAGACAGGCTTACAAGTTTTCTGTAATCATGTTTCCCAACATTCCTTTCTATCCTACTCAAGTGTCTGTTTTATAATTATAGGCAAGGGAAACCAATATTCAAAAAACAGCCAAGCATTTTAGTATTATTAAGTTGCGTCTAGATCCCTGTATCACAGACCCCTGTTGTTCCAAGGTTAAACATGCATCACTATTTACCTCTGTCCCACTTAGGCCATGCAAACCTGTCTCAGTGTTTCCCTTTCTATCTTGTTCTTCCACCTCCTCCCCCTTCTAGTATTGTCCTCCCAACATCCGAACCAAACCCCCCACCCCATCCCCACTGTTGTGGTTACCTTATATTCCATTAACTCTTCCCTCCATTTAAGACAGTCTATTTTATCCTGTAATCTACCTGACCTTCTCACCACCCGGTTTACCTTCTTTCACGTTGTAATTGTTTTGATCATAGACTGACCTCCCAGATCCTCTGTTCTTATAATTTTATTTTTTCTGGACTCTTCCATTACTTGATTGAGTTCAGGGTGATGCTGCCACATATGTCATTCTTTTGCTGTTGTCTGTTCTTGTTGGTTGTCAGTCCATAGAACTTCCTTTAGGATGTTTTTCACAGAAGGGTTGGCTTTGGCAAAATCCCTTAGCTACTGTTTATCCTGGAATGTTTTGATTACACTATGGTATTTAACTGACAGATTTGCTGGGTAGAGGATTCTTGATTGGCAGTTTCTTTCTTTCTTTCAGGGTTTTATATATGTCTCCCCATTGT
>NW_006409093.1:0-8505 GCF_000296735.1 Chrysochloris asiatica
CACATGGTTTACTAGGTCAGAAATGACTAATTGAAGAAGAATGGTGTTGAATTCATTGTCAAAAAGAACATATCCAGATCAGTCATGAGGCACAATGCTGTCTGTGATAGGATAATATCCATGCACTTTTAGGGAAACCCAGTTAATACCACTCTTATTCAAATTTACGCACCAGCCACAAAAGCCAATGAGGATGAAATAGAAGAATTCTACCAACTTCTTCAATCTGAAATCCATCAAACATGCAATCAAGATGCATTGATCATTACTGGAGATTGGAATGCAAAGATTAGGAGTAAAGAGGAAGGATCAGTAGTTAGAAAATATGGCTTTGGTGATAGCAATGATGCTGGAGAATGCATGATAGAATTCTGAAAAATCAATGATTTCTTCATTTCAAATACCTTCTTTAGATAGCATAAGAGAGACTATCCACATTGGCCTCACCAGATGGAATACATAACAATCAAATTGACTACATCTGCAGAAAGAGATGATGGAAAAGTGCGATATCATCAGTGAAAACAAGGCCAGGGGCAGACTATGGAACAGACCATCAATTACTCATAAGCAAATTCAAACTGAAGCTTAAGAAAATGAAAAAAAGTCCATGAGAATCAAAATATGACTATGAATATATCCCAACTGAATTTAGAGAGCATCTGAAGAACAGATTTGATATAGTAAACACTAAAGACCAAAGACCAAATGAGTTGTGGACTGACAACAAGAACATCATATATGAAGAAAGCAAAAAGTCATTGAGAAGACAAGACAGAAGGAGAAGATCAAAGTGGATGTCAGAAGAGACACTGAAACTTCTCTCCAGTGTTGAGATGCTAAAGCAAATGGAAAATATGAGGAGGTATTAGAGCTGAACAGAAAATTTCAATGGTCAAATGGAGAAGATAAAGCCAAATATTACAACAAAATGTGCAAAGATCAGGAATCAGAAAAACAGAAAGGAAGTACACGCTCCCCATTTCTCAAGCTAGGGGGACTTAAGAGAACATTCAAGCCTCGACTTTGGTTATTTAAGATTCTCTGGGCAATTTTTGAATGATACAGCAAGCATCAAGAGAAGATGGAAGGAATACACACAATCACTGTACCAAAAGGAAATGGGTAATGTTCAGTTGTATCAAAAGGTAGCATATGATCTAGAGACAATGATACTGAAGGAGGAAGTCCAAGGTGCATTGAAGGAATTGGCAAAGAAAAAGGCACCAGGAATTGATGGAATCAAAATTGAAATATTTTAAGAAAGTGAGGCAGCACAGGAGGCACTCACTCATATCTGCCAAGAAATTTGGAAGACAACTATCTGGCTGACTTGATGGCACCTAACAACAACAATATACATGTATCACCATAATTGTTGTTGTTGTTGATTTTAAGTGCTATGGAATCAGTTTTGAGGAGAGACTGTTTGGTTTGAACTGCAGACATCCTCACAAACCCCATATAGTGTTACAATGAATGCCAGAGTGTTTTTTTAAAGAAGGATAACTATCTGTTTAATATTTGTCTATGGATGTGTTAGGAGAATCAACTGAGGAAGCAGCAACCACAGATTTAGATATGTGCTCACACACCTCAACATTAGAAGTACGTTGCTGAATATTTTATATGTCTTTCTTTGTTGTTGTTTTACACTAAAGTGATATATTTTTAAGTATTCCTATTTTTAATCTGTTTTGTTAGTTCATTGGTAATGTCTTCTTTATGTTTGTGTATTTTGGAGGCAATAGAAATTAATGAAGCCAATTTTTTACTCAAATATTAAAATATTTTTATTATTTTTATGAGTGAGATTTACATTACTGGTAGACAACAAAACATTACACAAAATTTTATACAAGATGACAATATAGAATATTCATTTAAAAATATGCTTTCTTGTATCAGAATGAATAATTTCTAGCAGTTAAGTGAAAATATGTTCAGTATTGATGGGAGGATTAAGATCTGGGTCTCTACATCAGGGATAAATTAGGGAGAAAAAGCAGAATTTATGTCTAGAGTGAGAGAAGGCTAGAATGAATGGGTGGGAAGTGAATGAGATAATCAGTGTCCATTTTGTTTCTGAGACTACCGTCCACTAAATCTTGTTTGTTAAAATTTCAGATTTTGAAAGAGATTAAATTTGACCATCATTTTGAAGGATCTGTCTTCTAGAATTAATATGCGTCAAAATTGATTCCATTGCAGTGGATGTTTGTTTTTTTCTAATAACAGTTTTGTTAATAATAAAAGGGCACACATATTATTTTATTGATATAAACTATTGAAGTAACAGTTAACCTAGGAGTTCTGGTATGGTACTGTAGGATAAGCACTTGATTGTGAGGTCTGTTTGAACCACAAGGTAGGTGGTTCAAATTTACCAGACACTCCTTGGAAATCCTATACAGGATCACTATGGATTGTAACTGACTCAAGGCATTTAACAACAACAGCAGAGTCCTGTGTGTCTTTTTAAATTCTGTTTCTTTTTAGGGTGAAGGAATAATTGTAAAACTTGGATACATTACTCTCATCTTTTAAGACCACTAATGTAGTGGTTACAAGGTGGGCTGCTAGACTCAAGGTCACCTATTCAAAACTACTAGCTGTTCTGGAGGAGAAAAAATGAGGTTTTTCTACTCCCATAAAGTTTTACATCCTCAGAAACTTTATGCAGAGTCACTATGAGTCAGAACAGACTCCATGGCACACCACCACCTCAGGCTAGCTATAAACCCGGGTGGAAGTATTTGGTTAAACCAGTCACTTGCATCCCTAGTGACTTCCTAGAGGCTTAAGATAAAGCATTTTAGAAGTTCAAATGAACTTCTATCAGAGCTGATTTTTGAGAGTCAAAAAAAGAAAGGAACTTTTAGAGTTCTGTCCTTCCTTCATTCAAAGTATTTGTCTGAGCTTCTGTGATGTTATGTAGTCACATGGGGATGTCCCATGAGTGAGTAATCATTTGTTTTCACTAAAGTTGTGTTTCACTTAATAATGCATGGTATTAAATTCACTTTTCCCTTTGTTTATATATTTTTTCTTATGTTTTCTTTCACCCCTAAAATAATGATTTAACTTACAAGATTTGTTTCAGGCTTAGCTATATAAATAAGAAACCATGACTAAAACACAATACTTAAGAGACAGACACATAGAATTTAATTTGTATCTCAGTAGATGGCCACTGATGCATTCAAAAAAATATATATCATTATATGAGGTATAGCATATACACCATTAGATACTAATGCTGTTGTTAATGCTTCTGAGGAGCAGCTGGTGAGCTTGACCCACCGACACTGATTCAAACCAACTTTTCAGTCCAGCACATTAACCAGCAGTGCCACACCATAACTCCTTTGATGCTAATACTTGGCATATATTCTACAGCTCATATAATTATAGTTTTAAAACCAACAACAAAAAATTTTAATTCATCAATGGCCATCTAATTAGTTTCCAATTGAATTTTATCTGCCTTTCCCTTGAACATTGGTTTTTCAGCCTTGGTTTCTTGTACAGCTGAGCCTGAAACAAGTCTTGTAGGCTAAATAATTTCAGGGGTGAAAGTAAACAGGAACAAAACAGAAAGCAAATTAATACCATGCATCATTAGATACTAATTGTTAGAGTCTTGGTGTGGCACTGAAGGACAATGCACTGTACTGCAAGGTCAGCTTGAACTTCAAGATCAGTTGTTCAAATCCACCAGCTTTTCCTCGGAAACCTATGCAGTGTTGCTATGAGTTTGAACTAACTTAATAGCACTTCACAACAACAACAACAACAACAGATAATAATACTTACATATTATTGCTGTGAAACGCCATAGAGTTATTTCCAATGCATAGTGACATTGCATAGGGCTACTGAGAAGAACTGGTGAGTCTGAATCACAGACCTTGTGCCTAGCCTACAGTGCTATTCCAGGGATCCAATATTTACACATTGATGCTCAAAATAGTACTGACTTTGTTGTTGTTGTTAAGTGGCATAGAGAAACTCCTGAAAAAGTTTTCAAGCAGCTGCTGGTGGGATTGAACTGCTAGCTTTGTTGTTAGCCACCCAGTGTCTATCCTACAGAGTCATACAGGAGTCTCTAAGCTACCCAGAAAGTGGATCTATGAGCCCTCACTAAAGAGAAGACTTTACAACTACGTTTTTCAGAGACACTTTGTTTTCCAATGTGAACACATACAACAAATTAAGTTTTCCCCTTTTAGAGCTATAAAAATATTGCAAATAACCTGTCAGTTGTGACCTTTAAAATGATATTGGCCTTTTAATCTTATAATAGTAAAAATGCAATAAAGTGTGACTGTACATAAACTGTATTTGAAAAGTACCCCACTAGAATGGATAAAGGAAGAAGTTGAAGCAGAGAAAACGGTTGCAGTGTTGTCACATACAGGGAGTACAAAAGTGTTTATGGACCAATTAGTTATTTTTAATGTTCCAGGAAAGGAACATGTGTGTGATCGTCCTGTTCTTCCAGACCACACAATTACGTTTTTACATCAAGTTCAGCAAAACAAATCAATTTTTGATAAATTTACAATGACTTTGAAAAGAACAAAAGAATGATAATGAACAATCTTTGAACCAATGAAAAGTTCTTGACTATATAAGTTGTTTTTGTTGCTATGTGCTGTCCAGTCAGTTCTGACCCACAGCCAACCTGTATAGGGTATCCAAGGAGCAGCTGGTGAACGTGAACTGCTGAACTTATGGTTCAAACTGACTTTGCAGTCTAGCACATTAAACCACAGTGCCACACCAGGACTCCATGACTAGGTAAGAGGACCTTTTATATCTTTGCCTTTTCTATACCAATGCTAGTGAAAGAGGGGAATGAATGATGCCATTCTCTACTAAATTAGAGAAGATATAGATTACATAAACAGTGTGGGCTAATGCACTGGACTGCAAAGTTGCTTTGAATTGAAAGTTCAGTGGTTCAAGCTCACCAGCTGTGCCATTGAAAACCTATATAGGGTCACTATGGGTCAGAACCAACTCCATAGCACTTATCAACAACAAGAACAATTATTAATGCAATAACAAAGGATTATTTCTGTTTCTAGAGAATGCTTGATTACACATGCTCAGCAATCATGATTTGACACCAATGTTTTTCTCCTGGAATTTGATCACAGGGTAAAGGGCTTCAAAGCCATATGTACAAATATAAGATGCTGAACCTCATTTATATAGCATCAGGTCTAGGAATCTATGCTGTTGAACGTGTTGCTAGTTACTTATGGAAGATAAAGACATTTCATGTCAAAGTGGAACATATTTGTTTCCTATCCTATAGATTTTAGCTTCAACATCAAAGCCATGTTACCATCTACATGTATCTGTCTCACATTCAGTTGATTTTTTTCATGTATGATTTTAATCAATGATTTGGAATTTTTATAGCATGGCCTTAGAATGGTGCGATAAAAGATGTGCAGAATCCAGCCCTTTCGCAATATAAAGAAAGGTAGGAACAATTACGTTTTAACTTAAGGCAATCTTAAAGTGTGATAAGAAAATGAGTGAGCCAAACCAATTTTTAGGTTAACAAAGGATGAGGAACACTGAAATATAAATAGAATTAAACTGATGTGCTGACTGTTAACTTCTTTACTCCTTATAAAATGTCAAATTGTAATTTAAACCAATCCTCACCTAAACATGACATGGCATTGAAAACAATTAGCATTCTCTGCCTGCTGTCTCTTACCTTTAATATTGGGTCTTTTAAAAAGAAGAACACTTGCTAGTTACAGACAAGTAGCCCAGTTGCTAATAGAAAAGTGGAGCCAACAGGCACAATCATCTTTAATCCCAAAACATGCCTTAAAATAAGGTTAAATGTATTTGATACTCTAAATTAAACATATAAATATGATTTCTTAGAAAAATACTAAGAAGAATACATCAGAAAAATTGCAAAGAAAATAAATAAAAAACTAGCAGAAGTCTTAAGAGCAGAAAAGTGGGAAATATTTGTTTGATGTCAAAGTTTTAATTATATAAATAATCCAAACCCAAATCAAATTCTCTACCGCTAAATTGATTTCAATTAATAGCAACTATATAAGGAGCTCTGGTAGTGTAGTGGTTATGAATCAGGCTGCGAACCTTAAGGTCAGCGGTTCGAAACTACCAGCTGCTCCGTGGGAGAAAGATGAGGCTTTCTACTCCCGTAAGGATTTACCCCCTGGGAAATCCTGTACAGGGTCGCTATGGGTCGGAACCGACTCAACGGCACTTAACAACAACAATATAAGATGGAGTAGAAAAATTCATAGGCTTTCCAAGACTGCTCATTTTTATGGAGCAGCTGAAAGATTTGAACAGGTAATCTTTCAGTTCACAACTGAGTTCTTTAATCATTGCATCACCACGGCTCCTTACATAAACAAAATAAAGGAAAGTAATAACAATTATCTTAAATCTACCTAGAATTAGTCTTAAAACAATATGTATATATAATCCACAGTACTTCTTGTCATAATGAATATGAGAACCATGCAGCACATACTATTCATTTGTGAATAATGAAAAAAAATTTAATTCCAGGCAGTGCCAAGTTGACAAAAATGCTCTACTGTATTTAAGGTTCTTACAGTATTAAAAATAATTTGTGTACTATTTTTATTAACAAAACTCCATTTACCAATGTTTCTGCAAAATAACAGTAATCCTTAAAGATTTTGATTTTCAATCAGGATTATTAAACTATTGTGCAAGGACTAGGTTCAATTGAATGTATATAATCAAAGATGCTCAATGCTTGCATAATGCAATCCTTACCTACTTCTACCACTTTACTGATAACTAGGATTGCAGTATTCTTCTTAGTGATTCCTTTTCAATTATGTGTACTTCTAAAAGAATAATGACTTCTTAGGTCTTAGTAAGGAGCTCTGGTAGCATTGTCGTTATGAATTGGGTTGCTAACCTCAAGGTCAGCAGTTCAAAACTACTAGCTGTTCCATGGGAGAAAGATGAGGATTTCTGATCCCATAAAGATTTTACAGCCTTGGAAGTTCTTAGTATGACCTTCTATTTGATTTGATAAGTTAGCATCTTTCTTTGCTTGATTGTTTTGAATTTATTTTTGATGCTACATTTTCAAAAGTTTGTTGTATGTGTCCTCAGTTTTCCCCATAATTTCTAAGGAGAGAAAAACATCCCTTGAATCATCATTTGAATCATTCCCCAGAAATAACTTATATCTTATGACAGATGGTAACAGTAACATTTTTATATCCATGGCTATAGATTGATTTTATTTGTCTGTGATAATTAATATAGTTTGTGAAGTATGATGTTAATTATACACAGGCATAGAGATTTTAATAAATAGACTTAAAAAAATCTTCCTTTAATTAAATAATTTGTAGGTTCAAGGTAGTTGTTGTTAGGTGCCATGAAGTGAGTTCTAACTGATAGTGACAGTATGCACAAGAGAATGAAACACTGTTCGGTCCTCACAATCATTGTTAACTTTGAACACTTTACTGCTGCAACTGTGCAATTCCATCTTGTTGTGGGTCTTCCTCTTTTTCACTGAGGTACAACACATACTAAATATTATATTGTTGATCTTCGTCAGTAAGTAATTTAAGTCCTCTTCACTTTCAATTAGCAAGGTTGTATCATCTGCATATTGCAGGTTGCTATTGAGACTCCCTCCATTTCTTTTGCCACATTTTTCTTCATATAATCCTACTTCTCAGATTATTTGTTAAGCACACAGATTGAATTAAAAAAGTTAAAGAATACGACCCTATTGAGTACTTTGCAGGATTTAAACCATTCAGTGATTTCCTGTTCTGTTGGAACTATTGCCTCTTGGCCTTCTTCAAGTGCCCAATTAATTGTTCTGGAATACTCATGCTTCTCAATATTGTCCATACACATAGTAAAAATCTTTTGCATTATCATTAAAGCACAGGTAAACATCTTTCTGGTATTATCTGTTTTCAGTCAAGATGCATCTGACATCAGTAATGATATCCTTCATTCCAAGTCATCTGGATCCAACTGTAAATCTCTGTCAGTTCCTTGCCAAAATATTTTTTCAGTCATTTAAAACTTATATTTAGCAAAATTTTACTTGCATGTATTTGTAATAATATTGTTTAATAATTTCTGTATTCCATTGGATCACTTGTCTTTGCAATGGGCACAATATGTATTTCTTACAATCGATTGGCCAGGTAGCTGTATTTGAAAGTTTTAGGCATAGATGACTGAGTAATTCCAGTACTACATCAGTTTGTTTAAAGATTTCAGTTTGTTTTCCCTAAATTTCTAGAGCCCTGTTCTTTACCAGTGCCTTCAGTGCACCTTGGACTTCTTCAGTCCATGAGTAAGCACCAAGAGTAGGCAACATAAACTCCTACTCATAATGACCTCATGCACCTGATCATATGTTGCCTCTTGAAATGGTTGAACATTTACCTTTTTTTGTTGTTGTTTTTTAAGTTTTTATTG
>NW_006409093.1:9760-11419 GCF_000296735.1 Chrysochloris asiatica
ATTGTGGTCTGAAAATATATTTTGTAGTCATTTGATGTTTGTAAATTTATGGAGACTTGTTTTGTGACCTAACACATGGTCAATTCTGGAGAATGTTCCATTTGTACTGGAACAGAATGTATATTGTGCTGTTGTTGGGTTGAATGCTCAGTACACATCTAGGAGGTCAAGTTGGTTGACTGTTCTATTTAATTCCTCTGTAGCTTTGTTGAGTTTCTTTTTGGTTGTTTTATCCCTTTTTGAAAGTGGTGTATTAAAATCCTCCACTATAATTGTAGATTTATCCATTTCTTTCTTCAATTCTAGTAGGATATTCCTTAGATATCCTGGTGCTCTTTCATTTGGAGTGTAGATGTTAATTATGGTTATGCCATCTTGCTCAATTGATACTTTAATCATGAGATAGTATCCTTCCTCATCTCTTATTATGGTTTTTGCATTAAAATTTATTTTATCAGAGCTTAGTATTGCCACCCTGCTTGTTTTTTATTGCTGTTAGCCTGGTATATATTTTTTTCAATCCTTTAACTTTTAGTCTGTTTTTGACTTTGTGTGCAAGGTGTGTCTCTTGCAGGCAGCATATTGAAGGATCTTGTTTTCTTATGTATTCAGCCACTCTCTGTCTCTATACTGGTGCATTAAATCCATTTACATTCAGGGTAATTATCGATAGGTAGGGATTAACTGCTGTCATTATGTTATTTTTTTGTGGTACTGTTTGTTCCTTTGTGCAGCATTCATGTTTTTGGTGCTATTTTTTTGTCAGTTTCTTCTTTGTTTTAATGTTTCCTTGTTCTGCTTGGATCTCATTTTCATGGTAGTTATGAAATGTTAATATTCTTTGGGGTACCCTATAGTCTATTAAATTTTTCCTGTGTTTAAGGCAATCTATTGTATCCTGCCATCTACTCAACCTCCTCACCACCTAGATCTCTGTTCCTAATTTTTTCCCTTCTTTAATATTGTTAATATTTTGATCTTTGGTTAGCCTCATATGTCCTCTGAATTTATTGTGGTAATTTTGTTCCATTCTGAATTCTGCTATCCATTGACCGAGTTCTAGGTGGTGTTGCCATATCTGTCAATCTCTGGTTGTTGTCTGTTTTTGCTGGTTTTCATAGCAAAGAACTCCCTTTAGGATGCTTTGAAGTGCTGGCATGGCTTTAACAAAATCTCTTAGCTTCTGTTTATCCTGGAATGATTTGATTGCACCATCGTATTTGATTGACAGTTTTGCTGGATAGATGATTCTTGATTGGCAGTTTTGTTTTTTGTTCTTTTCTTTTAGGGTTTTAGGGTTTTATATATGTCTCCCCATTGCCTTCTTGTCTGCATGGTTTCTGCTGAGATGTAATTTGTTTTAACTTTGTAGGTGACACTTCTCTTTTCCCTGGCTGCTTTTAGGATTCTCTCCTTGTCTTTGATTTTGGAGAGCTTGATTATTATCTGTTTTGGTGATTTTCTTTTGGGGTCTATCCTTCCTGGGATTCTTTCAGCTTCTTGAATGTTTATCTTCTTACCTTTCAAGATGTTAGGAACATTTTCTTCCAGTAGCTCTTCTACTATCTCTTCTGTGGACTTCTGTGACTCTTCCTGGTGTGGAATGCCAATAATTCTTAAGTTATTCCTCTTCATGTTATCCAGCATGAATCTTAGACT
>NW_006409093.1:12300-14408 GCF_000296735.1 Chrysochloris asiatica
GTCAAATATGAGGCTGGTCCCATGCGTCAAAAAGTCATAAGAAGCATCCTGTGGGTTTCCTCTCGGTGCCGTTGGAAAACTGTAGGTGCAATCCTGGACCCCTTTGTGGGTGTGCTCTCACCAACCTGAAGGCATCTGGGCTGTGCAGTGAGGGCGTGATTGGTTGAAGAGGAGAGATACGTGAAAAATGAAAACTGAAAGATGAAAAATCAGTCACACCTCTTCCTCCAGATGCTCAGTTTCACAGCTTCTAGTGCTGGGTCACTCCTTCCATCTTGTTTTGATGCTTCATGCATCATTCAATATTTTTTCCCATAGAATCTTTCAATAATTCAAGTTGATGGTTGAATTGTTTCTTCAATTCTTTCAACTTGAGAAATGCTGGGCACGTTCTTTCTGTCCTTCACTTTTGGTGTTCTAACTCCACTTCTTTGTGGATTTCATTCTTAGAGTAGATTTTTTAAAGTTTAAGCTCAGTTCTTGATCTCTTTGATATGTTCATTTTGATTTAGCATCTCTGTGATGGAGAACAAGTTTCAGAGTCTCTTTTGACATCCATTTTGGTCTTTTCCTTTGTTCTTGTGTTCTTAATGATCTTTTGCTTTATTCCTGTATAAAGTTATTAATGTCATCCCACAACACTCCTGGTCTCTGGTTTTTAGTATTAATGCATCAATTCTGTGCTTGAGAGGATCTCTAAATTCAAATGAGATTTCTTTTCAATATCATATTTTAGCTCTTATAGACTTGTTTTAAATTTTTTCACCTTTTGCTTAAAGTTGTATATGAGCAAAGTTATTTCAATAAAAATAATTTACATTTTATCATTTCAATAAAATAATGTAAATTGTTTTTGTTACTGTTATACATATTTATGAGAAATCCTAAAAGATATGTTGAAATATCAAACAATTGTTGTTGCTAACTGCCATTGAGTCAGTTCCAACTAAAAGCAAAAGATAGGGTTTCCAAGGAACAGCTGGTGGGTTGGGATTCACAAACTTTGGTTCAAAGTCCAGTGCTGATACTACAGCACCACTTAGATTTTCAAATTTCAGGACAAAGGTGGAAAACTTACACTAGCTGGTTTCAATACTTACTGTATTAATCAAGTAAATTTATATATCAAGCACATTTTTATTTATGAGGTCAGTTTTAAGAAAGCATACATATAGATACATGAACAAATGTATCAGAATAGAAGATGATAAATAGATACATACATATTTAGTTGATTTTGAACCTAAGAATCAAGATTGTTGCTGTTGTTAGGTGCAATCTAGTGTGTTCTCACTCATATTGATCCTTTGCAGGTTTTCTGAGACTGTAAACTTATGTGGGAGGGGGAAGCCTCTTCTTTATTTCTTCCTTTTGCCGTTGGTGGGTTTGATCTGCTGACCAGTGATTAGTTGTGTACTGCTCATCCCAGAACACCACTTGCACTCCTAGGTATTAAAGTAATAGAAAATAGATTTTTTCCCCCAAAAAATACATCAACACAAGTGAAATATCTGCATATTTATCTAAGGAGAACTAGTTGTTTCTTTGCTTTGGTGTTGGGCTACTAACTAGTCTGTGGTTGAAACTCACCAGTGTCACTTTGGAAGAAAGATGAGGCTCTTTGCTCCCATAAAGATTTAGAGTCTCAGGGTCCTCTATAGAGTCATTATGGTAGAGCATTTGGATTTGGTTTAGGGATCTATCTATTTATAATATAACCTCAATTTTGCTTATGAACTTGATGTTTATAAGAACATCAAATCAACTCAGAATTGATAATAAATCTAAAATAAAGACTAAGACTATTAATCTTCTAGAAGGAATGACAGAGAGAATTGTTACAAATCTGTAGTAGGCGATACCTTCTTAAATGTGACACAATAAGATCAAGTCTAAAGGATGGCTGATAAATTGGGCTTTATTGTTGTTGTTAAATGATGTCAAGTCAGGTCCAACTCATAAGAATCCCATGCACAGCAAGAAAGAAGAATTGTCTGGTCCTGCACCATCCTTACAATTACTGGTTATGTTTCGGTCCATTGTTTATTCCCTTCTGTCATTACATCTCATTGACAGTCTTCCTCTTTTTTGGTGACCCTCTACTTTGT
>NW_006409093.1:14758-15335 GCF_000296735.1 Chrysochloris asiatica
TCCAAGGAGCACTCTGGCTGTACTTATTCCAACACAGATCTGTTTGTTCTTTGGCAGCCCATGGCACTTCCAGTATTCTCCTCCAACACCATAACTCAAAAGGATCAATTCTTCTACAGCCTTCCTTATTCACTGTTCAGCTTTCGCATGCATATACTTTCAATATTTTCCCCAACACCATAATTCAAATTCATCCATTTTCAAAGGCCTTCCTTATTAATTGCATAACTTTCACAAGAATATGAGGCAATCGAAAATACCATGGCTTAGGTCGGTGCACCTTAGACTTCACACTGGTATCTTTGTTCTTCATGCTTTAAAGATTTTTTTCCCCCAACAGATTTGCCTAATGCAGTATGGCTTACCTGCTCTTTCCATTAGTATTAATGATGGATTCAAGCAAAATAAAATATTTGACCACTTCAATACTTTCTTAATTTCTTATGCTGTTATGTATTGGTATGGTTTGGAGGAATTATTGTTTATTAATTTATAAGTTTATTTATAAAATATACTGCTGTTTGGTGCCATTGAATCAGTTCAAACTCATAGAGACCTTATACACAACAGAATGAAT
>NW_006409093.1:28044-29085 GCF_000296735.1 Chrysochloris asiatica
TAGGTTCATGGATATTATCCTATCACAGACAGCGTTGTACCTCATGACTGATCTGGATATGTTCTTTTTGACGATGAATGCAATACCATTTCTCTTCCATTTGTCTTTTATGGCATAGCAAACCATGTGGTCATCAGATTCAAAATGGTCAATACCAATTCATTTCAGCTCACTAATGCCTAAGATATTGTTGTTTATGCCTTCCATTTCAGTTTTGACAACTTCCAATTTTCCCAGATTCATGCTTCATACACTCCATCTTCTGATTTCCAATGGATCTTTACAACTATTTCTCTTAATTTTTAGTTGTGCCCCATTAGCAAATGAAGGTACCACAGGCTTTTCTCCCATGAGCTTTACTCCATTTGTGTTATCATGGTCAACTCTACTTTGAGGAGGTGTTCTTCCCCAGTTACATTTGAGTGCCTTAAATCCTGAGGGGCTTATTTTCCAACATTATATCTGACAGTGTTTTTCTGCTACTCATAAGGTTTTCAGTTACTAAAGATTCAGAAGTAGTTTGTCACACTTTTTTCCTACTCTGTCTTTGTCTGGAAGCACATCTGAAACCTTCCCACCATGGGTGACCCTGCTGGTAATTTAAAATACCGCTGGTATAGCCTTCAGAATCATAAAAATTCACAAGCCACCATAGTATGACAAACTGACAGATGAGTGGTCGTTTGGTTTTACGTCAAAACTGTCACTTTAAATTTTGAGGAGATCTGTGTGCATGCATACTAGTACCCTCCAGGGGTAGGAGTGGGGTATTCATTCTCTTAGGTATTCTCTCTAGTAACCAGAATGGAGATGCACAGACAGTGAGAGAACAATGTAAAAACTCTACTAGAGATTTGAATCTTGCACATTCACACCATATTCAATCATGTGTAGTCCTAAAGAATGCTTCTCACACTAACAATAAGTTTCACCACTAGGAAAAACCAGCTAAAGTTTTGCCAGTTCAAGTTTAAGATTACATTCAACATTCTGTGTAGTTTCTGTCAGGGACATTAAGACCTTTAGAAAATTAGCAAAAAT
>NW_006409093.1:29710-34559 GCF_000296735.1 Chrysochloris asiatica
GTCATACCTCCCTCTAGGACCCCCAAATAAGAGTGTCGGGGCAGGCTCTCGACACATGTACATGTACATATGTATGTACATACACATATGTGTCTGTATCTATCTATCTATCTATCTATCTATCTATCTATCTATCTATCTATCTATCTATATTTGCTGTTAAGTGTCATCCAGTTGGTTCCGACCCATAGCGACCTTGGAGTAGCTGGTGAGCTTTAACTGCCAATGTTGCAATTCAAACTGACTTTACAGTCCAACACATTAATTAACCCACAGCACCATACCAGAACTCTCTCTCTCATTCAGGCAGAACCTATTCTATGATACGTAACAGCAACATTATTGTAGTTGTTCATAAGTGCCATGGAGTAGGTGCTGACTCCTAGCCACCTAGTATAGCATTTCTGAGAAGAGGCTGGTGAGTTTGAACTGCTGACCTTGTGGTTCAAACTGACCTTGTGGTCCAGTGCTTATCCTAGAATACCACACCAGTACTTCAACAACAACACTATATTGCAACTTCAGCAGTTCAAACCCACAGATGCCTCTTGACAACCATATACAGGGTTGTCGAGTCAGGACCAACTTGGCAGCATTCAATAACAAACAAATGCGTAATTTAATAAAATATATTTCCTTATCCAATTAATGGAGCCTGCTGTGGTGCTGTAAGATCAGCATTGGACTGCTAACCACAAGGTTCATGGTTCAAATTCACCAGCCACTCCTTGGAAACCCTATACAGGATCACTGAGTTAGATCTGCCTCAATGGCACTTAACAACAATAACATCAGATTAATAAAGTACATTGGCAGCATTTATTGCTGTGTTTTTAATATAGTGCTTTGGGGGGAAAAAAAACCAACTATGTTTCTTTATAGAATTATATTTGTTACTAGAAAACAATATGAAATAATTTTAATATTTCTTTTTATAAACACAGTGAAAATCAGCAAAATGTATAGCATGCAGATAGATTTTCAATGCATCACTGTAGTTTTAGATTAATCAGGATTTTTATATTGTATATGACTGGTGATTTATTAAACAAAGAATACATTTTAGTACTAGACGTTCCGATCCAGTAACAGTTTTAACAGACTAGTGATCTTGACAAATGTGATGGCTTCTGTATTATAGATTCTGATTCTCATGTATAGTGTACAATTTCCTCTATTGATTTGGAAGAGCATTATATTTAAAATTAACTTGATATGGTTCACTGAAAATAATGCAACTGTTGGGAATCTTAACATTAATTATATGTTTACTTTTAAACAATAGAAAATACAGGTATTTCAAAAGGTGTCTTGAAAATCTTGCTTTTGTTCTAATCAAATATCATTTAAAACTTCTCTTTACATGCTAGATAATGATCTAAGGTGGAATTTCACAATAGACTATGAACGATTATGCATGAAAACTTTAAAAAGAACTTTCTAAAGTTAATTGTCTATAACATAGACACAAGTATAAAAGTAGCAAGTGAAAAATCATTGTTTAATTTCCAGAGAATATTGATAAAACAAATCAAATTTTGAGTATTACTTCCCTAAGACATAACATTTATTAGTTTTGTGCAGGTTAAAGTGAAACAAATCTTTTAAATTATTGCTAACAACAATTTGACATAAAAACATAATGATCAACCAGAGATGGAGGCAGAGAAGATGATGTGAAGAGATGAGTGGCTGGGGACTTTCGACCCACATAGGGAGAGGGGCTGTGTGCTGAAGACAGGGAGGGGGTCATAGGCTTGCAGGATATACCCTTTGGTTGGTTGATGATTTATGGAAGGGATTGTAACCAGGGCAATGAAATGATATATGATAGGATGAATGTAAAGCTAATGTTCTCCCATGTAAACTATCACATAATTCACAATAAAACATAAAAATAAAAATAAAAAAAACATAGTGATCATATTAATTATTTAAAAAAATACCCTAAACATCTGGTATATACATATTTGAGTAACAAAGTCTGATTAAAGAAGTGCAGAACGTAATTATAAATGTACTACGATTAAGTTATTTCTGTCATTGTTTAAAATAAACACAATTTGATATTCAGTATAAAGGGTTGTTGTTCCTACTTAACAGAATGAAACACTGCCCTGTCTTGCATCATCCTCACAATTGTTACACTTAAGCCCACTGCTTCTGCAATGGTGTTAATCCATCTCATTGGCGGGTCTTCCTCTTTTCCACTTTACCAGCCATCATGTCTTCCTGCAGGGACTGGCCCCTCCTTATAATAAGTCTGAAGTATGAGAAATGAAGTCTTTCTATCTTGCTTCCAATGTACTTTCTGTTTCTATTTCTTTCAACCTGTTTGTTCTTTTGGCAGTCCATGGGTCAATTCTTCTCTGGTCTTCCTTATTCATTGTCCAGCTTTCACATACATATGAGGTTATTGAAAATACCTTAGTCGTCAAGCAGACTTCTTTGCTTCTGAACCCTTTAAACAGGTTTTGTGTAGTAGATTTGCCACTCTCATGTAAGTTTGTTGTCCTCTGGTGGTTTGCATGCTGTTGTGTTGCTAGAAGTTATGCGACCAGTATTTTGAATTTCAGCAAGGTCACTCATGGTGGACAGTTTGCAGCAGACCTTCCAGACTAAGATAGATAAGGAAAAAGGAGACATGAACTACTTCTGAATATTTAGTCACTGAAAACCTTATGAATATAAAATATACCAACAATTAATATTTGAAATAAATTAAGTTAAATATCTTACAAAAAATATTTGAACCCTCTCTTTGTCAACTATTTTAAAGCACCACATATAAGACTACCATGCATCATTTTACGTCAAAGCACTTTGAAAACTGTAATTTGTTAATAATGTAAGTATAAAATATTCGTAGGCTAGAAAATCATTATGAATTTTAGAAGTATGATGATAAGCCCATAGTATAAGTTCATTACAAATGAGAATGTAATCTAGGATTTTTTTTTTTTTAACTTCTAAGATTCAAATCATATAGGAAGCGTGTTGAAATCAAGTGCATGTTCTTTTTTTTTTTTTTTTGGTAGCAGTAAATATTCTTGGCATTTTCCTTTTGACTAGAAAGAAATGATTCTTATATTTCTAAATATTTTTCACAGCATCAGGTCCTAGAGTAGTCAAAGTCACCAGAATGATCATGGTCTGTAACAAGGCTTTCTGCAATGGCAATTTAAAAAAGACGGAGTCATAATTTAATGTAGAGAAGTCCGGAAGAAATAAAATGAAATGTGTGGCCTTTAACATTTCACAACACAGGATCTGATTCATTCTGCCCAGCTCCTGCTAAATGTAATAGATTCATTTTTGTCCAAGCCAAAGAGTTTCTGATGGACATTCTTTAAAACATTCCTATACATAGACTATTTTCTTCCTCTTAACTTATTTTCTTTGGAATGGCAGCTGCCTTAAGTTAATAAGATTGAAATAGTTTTCTATGGATCAGGTGCTGCTTCAATAAGATTAATGAACAGCATGAAAACTTGGTTTGATATTTGAAGGAACATTAATAAAGCTTTCTTTTTTGAACCCCCAGGTAATTGTTAAGTTTTAAAATATGATCAGAGGCATATGTTTCCTAGTTTGCTTAATATTTAGCTCTAATAATTTTTTTTTGTTTCATTTACCTAAATAACTAATTCTAAGAAATAAATTATTATTATTTTGTTACTGTTGTTAGCTTTTAGAAATTTTGCTCTAAGTTTGTTGATTTGTTGAGAAGACATTTGTCAAATTACATATTTGTCATTCTTGAAGGTATATCAGAATGAGTGTTTTTTATTAACATCTATTATTTATACATTAATTTACAAGAAATTCATTCCTTTATCTATATTTTCACAATTCATATTATCCACATTTCTATCCAAAGGGTCCTGGTGATGCAGTTATTAAGCACTCAGATGTTAACTGAAAGATAGTGATTTACAACAGAAAGACGGAGCAGTCTGCTCCCTTAAAGATTACATGGTGAAAACTTTCTGCTCTGTCTAATATCATCAGTATGAGGTAGAATCAACTTGGTAGCCATAGATATTTACATGCAGAATGATGGCTATGGTTTCAACTTAAGAAGTCCCTTCTTGAGTCTTTTCTTAATAAGAAATGTTTTCAAAATAAACATGTATTTATATCAAATGACTATAAAAACAGTTGAAATAAATTTAATATTTCTCTTTCTATGTATTAATGCTCTAATTTCACTGCAGCAAAGTGGAAGTCTAGCAAGACATATTGGTCTTCATCTCTAGAATTTGTAAATGTTTCCTTATATTGAAAAGAAGAGAGAGAAAGAGATGGAATTTTTAAATATGATTAATTTAAGAATCTTGAGACACAGGAATTATTTTTGAATATTATATAAAATTAGCCCTAAATGTTATTATGTACAGCCTCTGTGGTGATTTAGTGGTAAAATTCTTGTCCTCCATTCGGGAGACCCAGATTAAATTTCCAAACAAACCCTCTTCCAACTGATCCAACACAACACTTGTTTATCAGTGGAGGTTTATATGTTGCTATTTTGATGAGCATTTGTTAGGGATGATTCTAGACTAAGACTAACTAGGCCCAAATGCTTGGTTATCAACTTCTGAAAATCAGCAAGAGAAAACCCTTTTGATTTTCATGGGTCCAAATCCAAAACAGCTAAAACAGTAGAGGGGAATTTACACACAGAGTGCAGAAGTCAGTGTGAAGACTGAGATTTGAAGATGCTGGCTTTGAAAATTGTCAGTGACAAGTTAAGAATGCCAGCATCATAAGGAGATGAACATCATTTATTCTATGATCTTCTGTATTCATTGTCCAACTTTTATATGCATATGTTGTTGTTATGTGC
>NW_006409093.1:35184-49258 GCF_000296735.1 Chrysochloris asiatica
CAGCCTGATTCATAACCACTACGCTACCAGAGCTGCCTTCATGAGTAAGTATTTTAAGTCCTCTTTGTTTCCAGCAAGCAAGGTTGTATCATCTGCATTTAGTAGGTTGTTAATAAGTCTATTTCTGTTCTAATGTCTCCTTCTTCCTCATATAATCTTCCTTCTCATATTATTTGTATACAGATTATCAGATCCAACTCAATGACACTTAACATATATGTATCTATATCTTGTTTTGCTATCTATTTATAAAACACTTTATATAAACATATAAATATATGTCTTACTATACAAATATATATAGTAAATAAATTTAAAAATATGTAAATTTATAAGTTGTTGTTAAGTGCCGTTGAGTTGAGTTTGACCTATAGCAACCCAGTATAGTGTTTCTGAGGAGCAGCTGGTGAGCTTGAATCGCCGACCTTTCAATTCAAATGGTTTTGCAGTTTGGTGCATAAAACCACAGCGCCACACCAGGACTCCCTGTAAACATACATTTTACTATATAATCTGTAAATATATGTTTTATTATGTAAATTTTACTATATAAAGTTCTGGTGTGGCACTGAAGGCTAATACGTCAGACTGCAAAGTCGTTTGAACTGCAAGATCAGTGGTTCAAGCTCACCAGCTGCTCCTTGGAAACCCTATACAGGCTCACTATGGGTCAGATTATTTTGCCTGCACTAGTAAGAGAGTCAGGGTGATGCTAACCAATGGCATGAAGTAGCAATATCAATATGAAAAATATTGTCACCTAAATAGATCATGCATTGGGGAGAATCAAGGCTCTGGGTGATTGTATGCATAACACTTTTCTGAAATTTTGTCAGGATAGGAAGTATAGAGAAGAACGTTGGTTGGTCCTACTTACTGTAGACCAAGTGGCAAAAGAAAGAGATGTGCTCATGGCTATAGCGTCATGGCACAAGCACTAAATAAATGTGCCCTGAAAGAAAATCTACTTTCCTGCAGTGGCAAGGCTGATATTACCAAAAACCAGACTTATTGTAAAAGTGACTAAATTACAACACCAGCTCAACTCACAACCTGGAATGGGGCGTAATGCTGAAGTGAGGGTACTGACTGGGAAGAAATGAGATCCTGAATCTTGGGGTGGGGACATTTGGGAAAATAATTAGGAAGCTGGGGTTACAGAGCCTGTAGATCCCGTTGAGTCACTCTTACAACAGACCAACCCCTCCCATCAGAAGAGATTATACCATTATCAGTAAAAACATCTCCTCTGCCCACTCTTGATGGGATTAACTCAACTATGCTTGCTGAGATGGTGACTGAGCCACTTCTTGAGGAATCACCTAAGGTAGATGTCTTGTGAGACATTGCTGAATGTTCCTAGGAAACATCTACACCAATTATTGCTTTTAGACCTGTAAATAGACTTGTGTCCAAACGAGCCCCAAAAGGTAAAGTACAATTTGTGACACAGGAAGAAGTACACTACACACCAGAAGAACTGCTCTGTGCTTCTAATATGTATAAACAGAAACCAGGAGAATATATGTCTGAATAACAATGAAGGGATAATGGTGCAAGGAACATAATGTTGGATTGCTCTGAGCTTATTAATATGGGCCCACTAAGCACAGTTTCTTCATTCAGTGTTTCAGCTCTAGAAGTTAGGAAAAGATAAAATAAAATTAAATAGTTTATTTGGTTGGTTCACAAAAACATGGATGCATGATACCGTACAATACATTAAGTTGGAGTACCAGACTTACCTTGGTATTCTGTAGAGGAAAGAATCCAAAGGCTTCAAGAAATTGGCGGTTAGAATAAATTTTTCAGGAGAAACCCATAAACCCACACATAGAGTCCTCAAAGGACACACCTTTCACCATAACAGTGAGGAATACATTTGTGAAGGGATCCCCAGCATTCTTGAAGGCTGCTGTGATTGCTGTAATATGTAAACTGGATTTGACAGTTGGGACTGCATGATAGAATTAAGACACCTAAGACACCTAACCATAATGGGGCTGATTGGACACAGTGGTGGTAAAGCTAAGTGGCAGCAATTAGTAAACAAAGGCAAGGTGGTCATGGTTACCATAATGGACAGTAGAATCAAAGTAGTAATCATAATAATCTGACCCATGTAGACTTATGGCATGGACTAATTAAGCAGATTGTCCCTAGAAGTGAACTAGCTTAGAAGCCTACTAAATATTTACTTGATTTTAGTAAAGGAAGAATTCTGGGCAAGTGAACAGAAGTCTAACTTGAATAATCAAAACAGAATGTGATGACTCTCCATCAATTACCAGACTTGATCCAGAACTACAACCTCTTGAATGAAGAACATCACTTCACTGCCAACTGTGAGTTTTTCTTCCATCTTTCCCCAAAGGGATCTATGGCCTTTTACAAGGCTCACTGTTCACTGGGTTGGAAAGGATAAATGGTGAATGAATAATCAGACTTTTCAGGGATTACTGGACACTGGCTCTGAAATGACACTAATTTCAGGAGACCCAAATCATCACTGTGCCTTCCAATCACAGTGGGGGTATATAGACTTCAAGTTATTAATGGAGTCCATATCACTGTGAATGCTTGAACTCATTTTGTGGTGATTTCCCCAGTTCCAGAATGCATAATAAGAATAGACATGCTCATAAACTGTCAGAACCCTACCTCGAATACCTGAAATGTTGAATAAGCGCTATTATGGTTGGAAAAGCCAAATGGAAACCATTAAAAAGTACTTTACTTACCAAGCTAATAAACCCAAAGCAATATCACATTCCTGCAGGGTTTGCAGAGATTAGTGCTATTATCAAGGACTTGAAGGATGCAGGGGTGATGATTCCCACCACATCTCCATTTAACTCACCTATCTGGCCTGTGCATAAAACATATGGATCTTGGAGAAAGACAGTGGATTATTGTAAACTTAACCAGGTTGTGACTCTTATTGCAGCTGCTGCTCCAGATATTGTTTCCGTATTTGAGCAACTTGTTACATCTCCTGGTGCCTGGTACGCAGCTAGTACTCTTGCCAATATGTTTTTTCTCAATTACAGTTTTTAAGCATCACCAGAAGCAGTTCGTCTTCTGCTGGCAAGGCCACAATACACTTTCACAGTCTTATTCAAAGACTCATCAACTTGCTCGCACTGTGCAATAATTTAGTCTGCGGGGATATTGATTACCTTTCCCTGCTCAAAGATAGCACAGTGGTCTATTATATTGATGAGATTATGCTTTACTGGCCCTAGTGAAGAAGCAATATCAAAGACTAGACTCAATGGCAAAATATCTATGTACTAGAAGGTGGGCAATTAACCCAACACAAATTCAGGCACTTTCCACCACAGTGAAATTTCTAGGGGTTGAGTGGTATGGTGCATGTAGAGATATTCCTAGTAAAGTGAAGGATAAGTTATTGCATTTTGCCCCTCCAACAATCAAAAAAATAAGCACAACTCCTTGTAGGGCACTTTGGATTTTGGAGGCAACCTATTTCTCATGTAGGTGTACTACCCAGGCCTATTGATCAAGCTGCTAATTTTGAATGGGGCCCATGACAAGAGGAGAGTCAGCAAGAGGTTCAGGCTGCCACACAAGCCTCTCTGCCACTTGGACTACATGCTTCAGCAGATTCAGGGGTGCTTGGACTGTCAGTGCAGTTTAGGTATGTCCGTATTGGTGAATAACAATGCAAACCTTTAGAATTTTGGAGTAAATCCTTGCCGTACTCTACAGATAACTACTCTGGTTTTGAGAGATAGCTTTTGGCTTATTACTGAACCTTAGTAGAGACTGAATGCCTAACAGAGGCCCACAAAGTCACCATGCGACCAGAGCTATACATCATGAACTGGGGTTGTCTGACCCACCAAGGCATAAAATTGGACATGCACAGCAGCCATCCATCATTCAATGGAAGTGATATATATGAGACTGGACTCAAGCAGGACTTGAAGGCATAAGTAAGTTGCATGTGGAAGTGGTCCAAATACCAATAGTTCCCAGTCCTGTCACATCACCTTCCATCTCCCAGTCTGCACCTATGACCTCATAGAGAGTTCCTTATGATCAGTTGACTGAAAAAGAGAAAGTTTATGCTTGGTTTACATGATATGCAGGCACCACTTGCAAGTAGACAGCAACAGCAGAACTACAGCCCCTTTCTGGGACTACCCTGAGGGACAGCAGTGAAGGGAAATCCTCACAATGGGCAGAACTTTGAGCAGTGCATCTGGTTGTTCATTTTGCTTGGAAGCAGAAATGGCCACATGTACAACTCTATACTTATTCAAGGGTTATTGCCAGTGGTTTTTGGATGATCAGTGATTTGGAAGGAGCATGATTGAACAATTGATGAATGACAAGGAGGTGTGAATGTTAAAAAAAAAAAAAAAAGTGAAGCTATTTGTGTCTCATGTGAATGAAGCCCCAGAGCTACCTTGGTACAAGAGGGTTTTAACAACCAAGTGGACAGGATGACATATTCATTGGAAACTAATCATGCTCTTTTTCCAACCACTTCTGTCATTGCTCAATTGGCTCATGGTCATGGTGGCAGAGATGAAGGTTATACATGGACTCAGCAGCACAGACTACACTCACCAAGGCTGACTTGGCTTGAGCTACTGCTGTGTGCCCAATCTACCAATTCTTTTGGCTTAAGAATTTCTTCCCATTTGGTTTTCTAGATCCAGCCTTTGCACCTTTCATCATAATACTTGACTTTGTATTCTTGAACTGCTCAATGAAATTTTCTGTTGTTATTTAATTTCCTCATTTCTTCCATTTACTTTGATTTCTCTATGATTGAGAGCAAATTTCATTGTCTCTTCCAACATCCAGTTCTGTCTTTTCTTCTTGTATTTTTAATGACCTTTTACTTTTTTTCTGTCCTATGTTCTTGATGTCATGCCACATGTCTTCGGGTCTTTGTTCATTAGTGTCTAAGGCATCAAATATGCTCTTGAGATGGTTTCTATGTTTAGGAGGGATATGATCAAAGTCTTGTTTTGGCTCTGTGGACTTGTTTTAATTTTAGTCAAATTTAACTTGAATTTACAAAAGAATAATTGATAGTATGCTTCACAGTTCGTCCCTGGCATTGTTATGACTTTTGATAGTGAGCTTTTTCATTTTCTCTTCCCACAGCTGTAGGCAATTTGACACCGGTGTATTCTATCCATGTATATAATCACTTTGTATGTTGCTTAAAAAAGGTACCTACCTTATTAAAAAATTGGTCTTGCACAATTCTATAGTGTGTTTTCCATCATCATTTCTATTATCAGGGCCATATTTTCCAACTACTTATCATGTTTCTTTGTTTCCAACCTTCACATGCCTATAACAAGTAATAATATATTTTGATTGCATGTTTGATCAATTTCAGACTGAAAAATTTGGTAGAATTCTTCAATTTAATCGCCACTAGCTTTAGTAGTTGTTACATACATTTGCATACTAACAGTATTAACTTCTTCCTTTTGTTGTTAAATGCAGTCAAGTCATTTCTAATTCACAACTACCCTGTATAGGGTTTCTGAGGAGGAGCTAATGGATTTTAATTGAGGACCCTGCAGTTCAAACAGTCCTAGGGAGCCATTGCTTAATATACAATGCTACACAAGGTCTTCTTTTTTAGGTTTATGGATATTATTCTATCACAGACAGCTTTGTACCTCAAGATGACCTTGAAATGTTCTTTTTGATGGCGAATAAGATGCCATTCCTTTTCACTTTATTGCCTGAGGCATAGAAAACCATATGATTGAATGATTCAAAAAGGAAAGTAACAATTTCAACTCATTTAATGCCTCTAGACTTCTGTAGTGGCACTATAGGTTCAGTACTGGACTGCAAACCACAAGGTTGGCAGTTCAAACTCATCAGCTGTTCCTCAGAAACCCTATACAGAAAATGCTATGAGTCAGTACTGACATGACAGCACTCAAGAACAATAATTCCTAGCTTCATACATCATATATTCCATGTTCTAATTGTTAAGAGATGTTTATAGCTGTTTGTCCTCATTTTGAATTGTACCCTATCTGCAAATGAAAGTCACAAAAGCTTTACTCCAATCTTGGTTTCTTGGCCAACTCTACATTATGGAGGCAAATCTTATCCAATCTTACTTTGAGTGTCTTCCAATCTGTGGGGCTTATTTTCCAGCATTATACCTGACAATATTATGATGCTGTTCATAATGTAGGTTTTCATCTTCTGACACTATGTCTGACAACGTTCTGCTGTTATTCATAAGGTTTTCAGTGAATAGACATTCACAGGCAATCTCATTCTCCTTCCTAGTCTGTGTTAGTGTGTAAACTCTGCTGAAATCTGTCAGTCTGTATGCTAAGAAAATAATCTGAGAAGTTGGTTCATGTTCATACAGGAACTATGTATTAGAATTACAGGAAGACTCCTTAGCAATATGCAGTAAATTGATTAAACAACTTTCTGAAAGGGAAAAGTACTTAAAACACTTACTGATGAAGATCAAAGTTTGCAGCCTTCATTATGGATTACACCCATTTAAAGAAAACAGAAATCCTCACAACTGGACCAGTAAATAACATCATGATAAATAAAGAAAAGAATGAAAATGTTGAAGACATCATTTTGCTTAAATCCCCAGTCAACATTCATGGAAGAATTTATCAAGAAATCATATGATGTATTGCATTAGGACCACCACTGGTTTGCCAGTTTGTCATACTCTGGTGTCTTGCGTGTTGCTGTGATTCTGGAATCTATGGCATGGGTATTTTAAATATCAGCAGGGTAACCCATGGTGGACAGGTTATGACTAAGCTTCCAGATGATGGCAGACTAGAAAGAAGGTGAAATGGACTACTTCTGAATATTTAGTCACTGAAAACCTTATGAATAGCAGTGGAATCCTGTCAGGACCAGTGTATTAAATACTGAAATATGATGAAGAGCACCAGAGTATTCTAAGATATATTTCCAGAAGGTATAGTGCTCCTAAGTTTGGAAAGTTGGAGTCTTAATGTGGTGCTATGGGTTACTGCTCCAGACTGCACAGTAGGTTTCAACCACTAAGCCATCAGTTCAAATTCACCAGCCATGCCTCAGAAAAACTATGCAGAGTCTCTAAGAGTCAGAACTGACTCGATGGCACTTAATAACAACAACAAGGTTGGAAGGCACTCAAGATATGACTGGGGAAGAGCTACCTCCCTAAAGTAGAGTTGACTGTGATAACAGGAATGGAGAAAAGCCTTCAGGACCTTCATTGCTGATAAGGCACAACACAAAATGAAGAGAAACAGCTGTAAACATCCATTAATAATCAGAACATGAAATGTATGGAAGTATGAACGTAGGAAAATGGAAATTGTCAAAAATGAAGTAGAACACATATGCATCAATAACCTAGGCCTTAGTGAGCTGAGATAGATTGTCATTGGACATTTCGAATCTTACATTCATGTGGCTTGCTATGCTGAGAATGACAAATTGAAGAGGAATGGCATTGCATTCACCATGAAAAAAAGAATATATTAAGATCTGCCTTAAAGTACAATGTTGTCTGTGAAAGGATGATATCCATACCCCTACAAATAAGAACAAGGAGTTCTGGTAACATAATAATTATGGCAATCTCATGGTCAGTAGTTTGAAACTACCAGTGTTTCTGAGGGAGAAAGATGAAGCTTTCTGCTCCAGTCAGTAAAGATTTACAGCTTCAGAAACCTTATATAGGGTCACTATGACCTGGAACCGACTCTATGGCATATAACCACCACCATCACAATGAAGTTAAGACCAGTATTATTTAAATTTATGCACAAACCACTATGATGAATTTGAAGAATTCTACCAACATCTTCATTCTGAAATTTATCAACCATGCAATCAAGTTGTAGTGATAATTATTGGCAATTGGAATGAAAAGATTGGTTAAAAAAAAAAAGGAAAGATCAGCAGTTGGAAAATATAGCCTTGGTGATAGAAATGATGGTGAAGATCATATGATAGAATCTTTCAAGACCAATGACTTCTTCATTGAAAATACATTTTATAAACAACATAAAAGACAACTGTACACATGGACCTAACCAGTTTAAATACACAGAAATCAAATTTACTACATCTGTGCAAAGAGATAGCTGAAAAACCCAATATCATAAGTCAAAACAAAGCTAGGGACAGACTGTGGAACACATCATCAATTGCTTATATGGAAGTTCAGGTTGAAGCAGAACAAAATTAAATCCACCAGAACCAAAATACGACCTTGAAAAGATCCCATCGGAATTTAGATATCATATAGATTTGATGCATTATCTACTAAATACCAAAGACCAAAAGAATTGTGAGATGACATCAAGAACATCATACAGGAAGAAAGCAAAAGGTAATTAAGGAGACAAGAAAGAAGGAAAAGACTTAAAAATAGATGACAAAAGATACTCTGAAACTTTCTCTCTAGCATAGAGATGTGAAAACAAATGGAAGAAATGAGGAGGTAAAAAAGCTGAATAAAAATTTTCAAAAGGAAGCTGGAGAAGACAAAATCATATAATAAAATGAGCAAAAACAATAATTAGAAAATAAGACTAAAATAATTGATGCATTTGAGTTATGGTGTCCGAAGACAGTATTAAAAGTACCATGGACCGCACAAAGAACAAGAAAATCTGTGTAGGAAAAAGTACAGCCACAATGTTCTTTAGAAGCCAGGATGGACATCATGCTCAATAAAGTGGATGATCAGTGAAAAGAGGAAGACTTTCAATGAGATGAATTGGCATCAGCAATGGGCTCAAGTTTAGCAATGATTGTGAGGTGGGTGCAAGTCCGGGCAGTGTTCTGTTGTGCATAAGGTCACTCTGAGTCAGTACCAATTCAATGGCTCCTAACAACAGCAGCAGCAGCAATAGCAAGGGAGAAAATTGAATACCTATATTCCATATCATTTATATGTAAAAAGGATGGCTGGAGGAAAGAGAGTAAAGCATTATAAAGAAATGTGCAAAGATCTGGAGTTTGACACCCAAAAGGGAAAAATATGATAGGTGTTTCTCAAGCATAAACAACAGAGGAGAAAATTTAAAACTCTCGTTGCAAGTTTTTTGTATTCTATGGGCAAATAAATTGAAGAATACAAAAATTATCAAAAGAAGCTTGAAGGAATATATAAGGCCACTTTAGAATAATAGTAACAAAAATAACTACTCAGTTTTCAACTATTTCAGTAGGTAACACATGACCAAGAACTATTGGTATCAATTTCAAGCTGAACCAAAGAGAGTGAAACACAAAACCCAAATCAAATCAAAACAAACATGTAGTCATCAACTGAATTTAGACACATAGCTGCCTATGTGACAAGGTAGACTAGCCCCTGGTGGCAATATGCCTCTTTAAAGATCTATACACTTGGGAAATTACGTGGCAGTTCTACTCAATGCTATGGTGTCACAAATGACTGAACAACATTAGGCTTGGTACTGCTGTTTGTTGTTTATTTATTTTTATATATTTATAAGAGGAGATTGACACATCTTTCGCCCATGGAGTGTTGGTAATCTCAAATCACTGATTTTTCACTTATAAAAACTTCCAAATTCCCTGCATACCTGTGTACATTATTAATGGATGTTTACAGCTGTTTCTTCTCGTTTTGAATTGTGCTAGATCAGCAAATGAAGATTCCCAAAACTTTTCTACATCCATGTCATTGAGGCTAACTCTGCTTTGAGGAGACTGCTCTTCCCTAGTTATATTTTGAGTGTCTCTTTACCAAAGGGGCTTGTATTCTGACATTTTATCAATGTTCCACTGCAATACATATAATATCACTAGCCAAATTTTTCAGTTAGATTGCCATGCTATCCATCTTTTCTATCAATATGCAAACTCCACTGAAAGCTAGCCACCATACTAACTCTGCTAGTATTTATGTTACAGTAATACACTTAATACAACATTACCAGTAATTAAAATAAAAGTGATGGAAATAGGATCTAGAAAAAGGGATGTAATTGTTACGTTACTAGAATCTTGACTGAAAGTTGAAACTACCAAAAAGATATTTGTTTGTGTTTAATTGATTGCATGAAGACCTTCAACTACTTGAATTGTAATAAATTAGGGATAAAATGTGCAAAAGGTGTATTCCTGAGCACTTATTTATGTTTATGTAGAACCAGTACATGGATCATCAGTTGGATACTGCATGGTTTTAAATAAGGAAATGTGTGTGTTAGGGTTGTATTCTTCATCCTTATTTATTCCATCTGTACGCTTAGTAAATAAGAGGAACAGATTCATTACATAAAGAAAAATGTGGCATCAGGAATGGAGAAAGACGTATTAACGACTTGATATATGCAGATGGAACAATTTTACTTGCTGAAAAGACAGCTTGAAGCATTTACTGAAGAAGGTGAAAGACATAGTCTCAGTATGGATTACAACTGAATGTGAAGAAAATGGGACTCTTCCTAAATGTGCCCATAAACAACATCATGGTAAATGGTGAAAAGGTGAAGATTTTAAATAATTTATTTTATTTCAACCAATATTTAATGTTCAGAGAAGCAACAAAAAAGAAATCAAATGACATTGCATTTGGCAAATCTGTGGCAAAAGACCTCATTTAAATCTTAAAAAATAAGGATGACACTTGGATGACTAAGCAAAGTTTCATTGCTGTTTTTTTTTCTGACTCAAGCCCTGTTTATCAAATATGCATGTGAAAGCTGAACAATGAAAAAGGAATTGACAAATTTAAATTATGATATTGGTTAAAAAATATTGAAGAGAATAATGAACACATCTGACTTGAAAGAAGTATAGCCAGAAGGCTGCTTAGACGCCACAGTTTCAAGACTTCACTTTATATACTCTGGATATGTTATTAAGAGGAACATTTCCCTAGAGAAGGATATCATGCTTTGTAAAATTGAGAGTCAGCAAAAAAGAAGAAGATCATCAATGAGATGAATTGACTCAGTGGTGGCAACAGTGGGCTCGAACACGCACAGCGCAAAGCAATACTTCCTTCTGTTGTACAGGTTGTTAAGGTAGTTTTGCTAAAGTCGCTATGAGTCTGAACCTACTTGACAGCACCAAGAACAACAGTTAATAACTGCCAATCATAAATTCTTTGATGACATAGTTTATGCCTTGCTATTTCTCTTTTTTATCGTATCCAATTATATGTTTGTTAGAATATTTTTTCACATCTCTTGGTTGGTATCTTCTATTTTTCTCTTTAACATTCCTCCTCATACTATGTTTAAGTTTGAGAAAATTCTGCTGGCCTGTCTTCAAGATTTTGGTGTTGCTGGGTGATGCTAACAATTAAAGTGCTCTGCTGATAATTCAAAGGTTGAAAGTTTGAGTTTGACCAAAAGTGGTATGAAAGTATGTCCTGGAAATCTGTTTCTGAAAAATCAGCCAGTTGAAATTCTGTGGAGTTCAGTTCTAATCTGACATACACAGAAGTGCCATGAAGCTAACCAACTCTGTTTTCTTTTTCATTTTGTTTAATCATCTAGTGTATTGAAATGTTCTTTCTTTGGATGTGCTAATTACATTAATGAGACAGTTGAAGTTCATCTCTGTTACATAGTTTTTCTTTTATTCCTTCTAGCTTTTCTATTTGATTTTGCGCTCCATAGTTTACCCACTTAACTTACATGCTATTAATCTGTTTTATTAGAGTATTTAACACATCACTCACTGTTATTAAGTCCTTTAGTAGGTAATTCTCTTATGTTTATCATATTTAAGTCTGGTTTTATAATATCCCTGCTATTGGGAATGTGTGTCGATGTGTGTGTGTCTGTTTCTATGCTTTTTCATATGTCTTGCAATATGTGTTGTGATTCACTTTGAAAAGTGGAAATCCTGTGTAGCAAAATGTTTTTGATATTGTAGTTAAGTGCTATCAAGATAAGAAACAGGGCTAACTCACAATGACCCATTGTGTAACAGAATGAGATGTGGTGTAATTTTGAGCTATCCTCATTATGCTTGAGCCTTGGGTTGTAGCTACTACGTTAGTTCTTTTCATTGAGTGTTTCCCTCTTTTTCACTGAATTTCCACTATAAAAAATCATGATTTCCTCTCCTAGTAATTGATTCTTTAGTTAACGTGTCCCAAATAAGCATGATAAAGTCTCATCATCCTTTCTTCTAAGGATCATTCTGGCTGTCCTTCTTTGTGTAGGAGGATAGAGACAGAGATAAACAACTTCTATTTCTGAAAATGTGTACAAATGTCTTCAAGAAGCAGGCCTCTGTTTACTTAGCTAAGAGTAAGTCTGTGTTTTTTATTTATATTTGCTATGATTACCCTCCGATCATTACAGATTTCCAATCCCTGTAGTTATAGCTGATATCTAGATTGTGATAGTTTATCATCAGTGAAATTTTGAATTTTTTGCATTGTTCTGTGCTTTAGAGAGAGTCTCTTATAACTGGTCCTTTATTGTTTCCTATCCCTTTTCCAACATTATTCTGCGTACTTGTTAAACATCTGTGTGAGGGATATATATTATTTTCTCTGTCTTCACAAGGGCTAAGAAAAATCAAGGCAGATTATTACTATTAGGTGGGGATTAGACATGCTTCCATCCTACAACATTCTTTACCCTCTTCTGACACCAACCATTCCTCCCATAGCACTCTCTGATTTACATCAGGGATTGAAAATCTATTGGAATGACCACACAGAATTCATAAATATGGGGTTTATTAGAGAAGTGAACAGGGTATAATTCAAGGTCAGAAACAACTCAGGATTCAGTCATTTTCCAATCTGGAATGCCTCTTATCTGCTGTGCAGCAGGGACTCCTCTGTCTTCAGCCCCACAATGATGTTGTTCCTAGGCCTCTGCTGTGCTGAGGCAAGTGTTTCAAAGATCAAGGGTACATTCTACAAGCTAGCCTACTGCCACTCTTAGGTATTCAGCTTTAATCAGTACATGGACCTAGAAGCCTGCAGCTGCTCTGTCTCTTCATGTCATATTCTCTGCCACTGCCTCTGTGACCAGAGCTTTTCTAGTAAAGTTCTCACATTCACTCATGCTCCTCTTTCTTGATGGTCCTTGCATTGCTTGCTCCTGTTTCTGAGATGGCTCCTTTTTAAACCTAGCAGGATGGCAAAATTAGCCAATCCCATCATTAGAGTCTTGTATATAATGTTGGATAAGGTGGAGGGTCAGAGGAAAAGAGGAAGATCCCCAGTGAGATGGATTGGCAAAATGGTAGCATCAATGGGCTCAAGCATGGCAACAATTATGAGATTGGCCCAGGACTGGGAAGTGTTTTGCTCTGTTATACATAGGGTTGCTACGAGTCGGTACCGATTTGATGGCACCTAACAACAGCAAATACCTTATCTGCATGATATGGTACTGTAGGAAAAACACTGAACTACTAACAACATGGTTCAAGCTCACCGACTGGTCTTTGGAAATCCTATACAGTGTTGCCATGAATTGGAACTGACTCCATGGCACTTAACAACAACAATGCAATTATTTGATGGGACTTAAGAAGATGCTGGCTAAAACTTTCTCTATCCTTCTCCATTCTTTTTTCAGCAGTTTTCTGCCCATTTAACAATTCTTTTTCTTCTTAGTCATAATTTTCCAACACTTTATTTAAACTATCTCTTTCCCAGAGGTGAAATGAATGTTCACCAATGCCCGAAAGTCAACAGTGTTATTCTTCTCACAGATAAAGGCTTTTATTTTTGTGGTGGAGATAGAGATGCTCACTCTCCTCCCTCTTAGAGATTCTTGTCCCTCTCACAAGATTATTTTTCCCTTTCTCCAGATTTGCACCACAATGGATGTTTTAAGGCTGTTTCAGGATTTTTCTGAAAGCTTAGTGTTCAAACAAAACAAAACAAAAAAACCTGGCAGAAAGTGACCCTACCCCAACAAAGCCTGCAGTTCCTACAGATTTCACAAGGTCCTGCCAAACTTCATTAGTCCTTCCACAATTTGTCAACTTCTAGCTAAATTCTTCTTACAACTGTACACCTGCATCTACCAATTTACATTTATTTTACTTTGTTTTTAGAAATTGT
>NW_006409093.1:49402-50535 GCF_000296735.1 Chrysochloris asiatica
ATGAGAAACACTGTCGATTCAACAGATACTGCCTCGGTCCCTCTTAGTTATAAGGTCACCGATGAGTTATCATGAATGCTTACCGACAAACATCAAGAAATCCAATCTGTACTCATTTTAGATAGAGTGAGGCTTTTTCACTCAATTTTGCAATGTCAGGCACCAAACCCAGAAGACATGGGCAGACTTATCATACTGCATAGCCATTTTATAAAGCATTTTAGTCTTCTAGATTGAGAAAGTCCCTCCCCCAGTTCCTCATTGACTGAGTACCATGGGTTTAACAATCTTTCCCAGATGTTGCCTACCTTCCCTTGATGGTTTTACTCTTATTTAAAGTTCCTAGTCATTGAACAGTTTCTTTCCCCTACCCAAAATTCACCGCATTCACATACCCCAGATGCATAGGCCATTATTGCTAGCTTAATCAACAATCTATGTCAGGTCTAGCAATTTTCCTGGAAACCCTCATTCCTGAAGATGGACCATCTTGAGAATTTATTCCTCACACATTCTACCCTTTTCTCTGTACACTTGTGGGTCTCATCTTCACTTCTACTTCTCAAATTTATCTAGCATCTGTTGGCTTTCTTCCTCATAAAATGTATCATCTCTGGATAAGAGTAATAAGTAGGCTTGTTGGTATGTCATAGGCATCTGTTTACTCACAGCAGTCTCAATTAGCTTCTGGACTAGTCCTCGGGTGCTGAGTATGATACAAAATCCAATAGCTGTCATAATTCCAGCTACTATTAAGGAGCTCTGTTAGCATAGTGGTTACGAATCGGGCTGTGAACCTAAGGGTCAGCAGTTAGAAACTACCAGCTATTTCGTGGGAGAAAGATGAGGCTTTCTGCTCCCTTAAAGACTTATAGCCTCAGAAATCCTGTACAGGGTCACTATGAGTCAGAACCGACTCCATGGCACATAACAACAACAAAGGATTGAGGCACCTGTATTTTTGCATCTTCTAAACTACCCATCTAAGCAGTAAGTAAAAGGAACAGTGATTCAGTGTTTTAAGCCAATTCATTAGTTGTTGTTGTCAGGTGCGATTGAGTAGGAACCAACTCATAGCAACCCCATGCACAGCAGAACGTAACAATGTCTGATCCTGGGCCAACCTCACTACC
>NW_006409093.1:52005-60936 GCF_000296735.1 Chrysochloris asiatica
GATCAAACATGCAATCAAGATGTATTGCTCATTACTGGTAATTGGAATGCAAAGGTTGGGAGCAAAGAGGAAGGACCAGCAGTTGGAAAATTTGGCCTTGGTGATAGAAATGATGGTGGAGAATGAATGATAGATTTCTGTAAAAACAAATGATTTGGTTATTTCAATTCATTAGAGAGGGTGTTTAATCCTTGCAGGGTCTTTGTAATGGTTCCATCAGGAACTGTGTTACTAAGGATAAAAGTACACTTACTTCCTAATATTACCCATAAACCACCTCTCTCTGCCAGCATTATGTCTAATGCCATTCTGTTCTCCAAAGTCATCTGGCTCGTGGCAGCTAGCTGGCTAGCTACACCTTGTAGGACATCCTTGATGTAGCTTATGAACGTCTGTTGGTTGTAGACCACTAGAAAAATACACTCTCAAACCTGTAGCTATCTGATTCTTAGCTTTAAGCTCTTTATAAACTCCTCTAGGGACTTCAATGGAGTCTATATAAATATGTGGATCAAAAGATCCAAGGGGAGATCTCTGGATTTGGGATTTCTCATTGTGCTGGTGTTTCTCCGAGAATGATAGGGTGAGGGGAATTGTTAGCTATATGAAGGCACATGTCCGAGTCCATTGGATGACAGCAACTCTCAGAGGTTCTCAGTCTACAATATCACCAGACATGTGCCTTCGAGGGGTATTCTGAAGGCCCTATGGCTGCCACTGCTAGGCTAACCAGTGATGTTTTGGACGTGGGTGCAAGTTGTCACTTCTCTTATAGGCATTGTGGAATCTGCTCCCTGTCTAGAAAGACAAGAAGAGTGGTTCATTAACCCTATAGAGAATGAGGGAATTGCTCTATAGCACAGGAAACAGCAATGGCAAATTCTTAAAAGTTTCAGTTCCCCAAGCATCCTTAGTCTTGGTACAGAGCCCACATACAGTGCCTTCAAATCTCATCTGAGTGGAAAGGGAACTAACCATGCCTGTAGTTTATCAGCTGCACAAACATAGTTATCACTTTTGTTGAGAGCTTGCACTGAATATTTAACCCATTCTACCCAAGCATCCTGGTGAAGGATATCATGTTTGATAAGAGAAAAAGAAGAAGACCCACAGTAAGATGGATTGACAAAGAGGCAACATCAATAGGCTTAAGTGTGGCAACAATTGTGAGGTTGGCCCAGGACCAGGCAGTATTTCATTCTGTTGTACATAAGGTCACTATGAGTTGGTACCAACTTGATGGCACCTAACAATAACAACCCAAGTGTTCACATGTTTATGTCTTGTTTTTGTCTCTAATGTTTTTCTAATTGAGATTCATACTTGTGTTCATTTCAAACATTCACAGATAGGAATAAAACAAACAAACAAACAAAAAAGCAGACAAATAACATGTTCAAATACTTTTCCTCAGGTTGGGAATCTATTTTGATGTGTACCATGCTGTACCCTCAGTATTTGGCACTAAGAGTCTATCTGAATATAATTTTACATGAGGTTGCTTTGCAAGTTTTGATAGTTAGTCAGAAGGGACCCCTTAGAAAAATGGATCTTGATGCTTAGAGGTTGCCGGCTTGAAGACACTAGTCTCATTGGAACAGTCCATCTCTGGTACTGAGTAGTACAGTGCATATCATCCCAACAGGAGCATGGGCTGTCAGAACTTTACCCTGACTCTGGCTTGGGGCAAATGTATTTATCTGAATGGGAGAGCTGCCTCTGCTTCTCCAAGCTCCTTCAGGACAAAATTTGACAAACATCTAATTTGATGGTTTGAGGGAACATTGTCATGGTTATAATGACTACCAATCTGACCAGCTGGGTTGTAGGTGAAAACCCTTTGCACCACCCTACAGCAATGACACATTCCAAACATACCAGCTTCTAAACTCACCCCATCCCACAGAACCACAGCAAGGCAGTCTCCCAGTCTCTTCTCAGATTCACTCTAAGAGGCTCTCTGGCCAAAATATGTGACCCCCCCACCCACCCACTGACAACTATCCTTTCCCTGGGGGAAGTTAGTTACTTTCCCCTGGTCCCTTAGTGAATCTACCCTTTCTCTGTTGTGTGGACGACTGTCTCACTGAACTACAACACTTGGTAAGGACCCTCCCAGTCTGGCTGGAATCTGTCCTTTTTTCCAGTTCTTGATCAGCACCATGTCTCTTGGCTGGAAGTAATGAACAGTACATTTGAGACTAAGGATTTGATCCAGGAGTCCTTTTAACAAGAAGGTTTACATAGCGGAGGAAGGATCCAATACATAGTTTCTTAAGACTTGATCTTTAGTGTACAGAACTTTGGTCCATCCCAGGTAGGGAAGCCAATAAGAACAATTCATACGCGTACAACCCTAGATCCCTCTTTGGGGCTGTCTTTATTTTGAGAAGTCTTATAGGGAAGCATTTGGTCCATAAAATAATAACCTAAGTTTGTACATCCCAAGAAAAAATAAATAAAGATTCTTCAGAAACAATGCATCAGTTGAGGGTAGCATTCTCTGAACGTGAGGTTTTCATGTTGCCAGGATAACAGATTCCCCAGGTTTAAGGTGGATTTCCCAGGTTTAACAGTGACTACCATTTGACACTTTGGCTTCAAGAATTTGAAAGGAACTGGTCAACTTAACATGAAGTTATTCATGGATAACACATACTCACAACAATATTTACCACACTCTGTTTCTTCAAACTAAAAGAAACATTACTGGCTCTGTCATCTCTGTGCATGAATATAGTACTTCACTTAAAACATTTCAACAGAAATGTTAATTCCATAAAAATGCTGGCTTTAAGAATGGCCAGTTTTTATTTCTTTAAACATGCTCTATCATTGTAACCCTGCCAAATGAACTGAACCTCTATCAACATTGACTGGTATAGCACAGCATCCTTTTCTTCCTCTCTAACAAAACAAAATGAATACAAACAGGGTGGCCCAAACTTTAAGAAGTTAATAAAAATACGTTTTCAACTCAGAAAAAGTATTGGTACACTAAATGTCTTTTAAAACAATATTATGTTCTCTGAAAACTTGAAACATTAACAGATAAAATGTATGCAAAAATATAAAAACATATGCTTGCACTATAGTGTATAATTTAAGAATTTAAATGTATTTAAACTTACAAAAGGTATTTCTTCAAATGTACAAAAAATAATAAAAACACACAAAGAAAGTCTTGGGCAATGTGCAGTTTATAAAAATTACTGTCACACCAGCCAAACAAATACTTAACCACTTTGTAAATAGATTCATTTATATCATTTTACTGCAGAGAAAATATCAAAGATATTAAAAGAAAACAACTCTTCATTGCCTGATTCACACTTTGTCCCTAAACCTTTTCACATTTAAGTTTCATCTTGAATGTTTAAGCTCAGAATTTTGCATTGTAAGCTTAGATAGTGTATGTCTGCATTTATCTTAAGAATTATATTAGAAAACCACAATGCTAAAAACTAAAATACATACTTCAAACTTTAAAAATAGGAGACCAATTCTCATTAGGTCCTTCATTACTGACTACAGGACCCTCCCCCTTTAGAAGTCTCATTATTATCTTCATCTACCCTCCCTTCTGCACCCCTAATCTTAACCCCAATCTTATAATTAGGCTCTGTCCCAAAGGATTCACCCCTGCCTCTGGGACATTGTTGTTATTTTTGATAGATGCCATCGAGTCGGTACTGACTCATAGTGACCCAATGCACAACAGAACGAAACACTGCCGGTACTGGGCCAATCTCACAAACAATGCTACTCTTGAGCACATTGATGGTGCCACTTTGCTAATTCAACTCGCTGGGTGTTTTCCTCTTTTTCTCTGACCTTCCACCCTACCAAACATGATATGCTTCTCCAGCTACTGGTCCCTCCTGACAATGTGTTCAAAGTATGAGAGATGAAGTTTGGCCATCTTGGCCTCCAAGGAGCACTCTGGCTGCACTTCTTCCAAAATGGATTTATTGGTTCTTTTGGCAGCCCATGACACTTTCAATATTCTCCTCCAACACTACAACTCAACAACATCAATTTTTCTATAGTCTTCCTTATTCACTGTCCAACTTTCGCTTGCATATTAGGTTATTGAAAATATCATGGCTTGGGTCAGGTGCACCTTAATCTCTAAGCTGACATCTTTGCTCTTCAACACTTTAAAATGGTCTTATGTAGCAAATTTACCTATTGTAATACATCATTTGATTTCTTGACTGCTACTTCCATGAATGTTGATGGCTGGTCCAAGAAGAATGAAGTCCTTGACAACTTCAATCTTTTCTCTATTGATAAGAATGTTGTTTATAGTCCATTGATAAGGATTTTTGTTTTCTTCACATTGAGATGCAATCGAAACTGAAGACTGTGCTCTTTGATCTTCATAAGTAAGTATTTTAAGTCCTCTTCACTTTCAGCAAGCAAGGTTGTATCATCTGCATATTGCAGGTTGTTAACGAGTCTTCCTCCAAAGTTGATGCCACTTTTTTCTTCATATTATCAAGCTTCTTGGATTATTTGGTCAGCATGCAGGTTGAATAAGTATGGTGAAAGAATACAACCGTATCGCACACCATTCATATTTTTAACCATTCAGTGTTCCCATGTTCTGTTTGAACAACTGCCTCTTGGTCATGCACATTTTCCTCATGAGCACAATGAAGTGTTCAGAAATACTCATAATTTTCAATGTTGCCCATAGCTTATTATTATCCACACAATCGAAAGTTTTTGTGTAGTCAATAAAGCATAGGTAAACATCTTTCTGTTATTCTCTGCTTTTAGCCCAGAACCATTGGACATGAGCAATGATATCCCTCATTCCACGGTCTCTTCTAAATCCAGCTTGAACTTCTGGAAGTTCTCTGTCAATCTATGCTAGCAGCTGTTTATGTTTTGCCTTGAGTAAAACCTTACTCTCAAGGGATATCAAAGATATTGTCCAATGATTTCCACATGCCGTTGGGTCACCTTTCTTTGGAATGGGCACAAATACTATCTCTTCCAATCAGTTGGTCAGATAGTTGTCTTCAAATTTTTTTGGTATAGCTGAATGAGTGCCTCCAGTGCAGCCTCACTTTCTTGAAATATTTCAACTTCTAATCCATACATTTTTTTTGTGCCTTGTTCTTTGCCAATTCCTTCAATGCACCTTGGACTTGTTCTTCAGTGTCATTGGCTCTTGATCATATGCTACCTCTTCAAACAGTTGAACATCAACCATTTCCTTTTGGTGCAGTGATTCTGTGTATTCCTTCCATCTTGTTTTGATGCTTTCTGCATCATTCACTAATCTGCCCAGAGAATTCTTCAATAATGAAAACTGAGGCTTGAATATTTTCTTCAGTTACCCCAGCTTGAGATGCTGAGGGTGTTCTTCCCTTTAGGTTTTCTGACTGCAGATCTTTTACATTATGTTGTAATACTTGTGGAACACATAAACATTGGGACATAGAGAAGCATTTAACTTGGTGACTTTTGTCTAACAGGTCAAGGAGGATCAGGCAGCCCCAGTGTTGATTTATCAAGGGCTTCTAGTGGTACCCTGTCATAAGGAACCCCTGACCCCACCCTAGCTTTCAACACTCTGTTTTGAAATGGCCTATCTTTCCACACTTACAGCATCCACTGGTGGTCTTGGAGGCCTGGCCCAGCCCTCTCTCTCTTGTCTTCTGAGGATGCTGAACACTATGACATCTGTCCTACTTCCCTTGAGGCATGGGGAGGATCTTGTTCTAGCCTTTTATTAACTACTTTATCCACAGTAGATATGATTCTGTTTTTATGCCTTTGCTGCTCCTCCTCTCTACAAACCTATCTGAGCTTCTCTTAAAAGTTCATCAATATGTCTGTTACTCCATCCCTCTATCTTGCACACTCAAGATTGGTTAAAACAGCAATCCCTGTGCTCGGATCCCTTTTAGTTCCTGGAGGTTTCTTGCACACCTGATTGTAAGGAAAGAAACTTTCTTGACCAAACTTTAGCCTGGTTTTGGGATCCATCTAAAATCACCTAGACCTTAGCTTAAAAACGTGACTAGGCCCAGCTGCCAGGAACTTTTAGAGAAAAACAGTTAGGTCAGACCGCCCTCAGAATCATTGGAATTTCCCCAGTTTCCCCTCATATGCAATCAATCACCGCAATAGCAAAAGCCAATCCGTTTACGCACTGCAGCTGATGATGCACTGCAGCTGATAAAATACCATAAAAGGCAGGGAAACTAACAAGCCAGGGTTGCCTTCACCTCCCTGCCGAGACGCGTTGGAAAAATAAACTTCTTGCTATTGCATCAAACTCGAGTCCTGTTGATCTTTTTTTAGGAGTCTCTAACCAGGATAGGGTCCGTTTTAGGAGCCTTACATGATATTTATTTTTTTTCTACAGTTTCAGGAACTATCTCCTGAAGCCCTCATCATTCTCCCCAAAGGACTGTTGGGAGGAATGTCTGTGGGAGTTTCTCCCGCTCCCTTTCTTCCTTCTTTCTAAGGCCTATTTTCTATTTGAGTTTTCTTAGTACCCGGCATTTGAGTTTTCCTATGTTCTCAATCACATTATTTCCTGGAGGTTTCTTGCATACCCTGAGATTCTTTTAGTCTGTCTTTGGCTGTTTCTCTTGTGGGTGGATGGAACCTCGGATCAGGACTCCGTACTCACTTTGCATTCAAGATACGCCTTGGTCTTGGTCACACACACTTGAGCCCAAAAATGCCCAAATACCAAGGCAATATTTACAATCTAATTTTCCCACCCTGGACTGTGCACGGATTGCCTGGTCACTGTGGTTAGTCCTTCATGTCTCTTTCACTAATTCCCTTTTAACAGTCTCAGGTTTTTAGGAGATCACGCTTGCAGAGCAGGCCACCAAAACCAGGCAGGATACATCTCCTTTTACACTAGGGCTTCTACTCTAAGTGGGCAGAACATCTGGATAAGCCCCCAGATTTGTAAGAAACATTGTCAATAGCCCAGATACTGCCTCAGTCTCTCTTGGTTATGAGGTCACTGATGAGTCATCACCAATGTTTACAGATAAACACTCAAGAAAATCCTATCTGTATTCATTATAGCAAGAGTGAGGTTTTTTATTTGATTTTGCAAAATCAACACCAAACCCAGCAGATGGAGGCAGACTGCCTGTGTTGCACAGCCATTTTATAAAGTATTTTATTCTCCTAAATCAAGAAAGTTCCTTCCCCAGTTCCTCACTGACTGAGTACTATGGGATTAGCAATCTTTCCTGAATGTTGCCTACCTTCCCTTGAAGGTAGCATTCTTATTTAAAGACCTATTCATTGAGCAGTTTCTTCTCTCCTTCCCAAATCCATCCTGTTCACATACCCCAGATGCATACGCCACTGTTGCTATGTTAATCAACAATCTATGTCTGGTCTAGCAATTTTTCTGGAAACCCTTATTCCTGAAGATGGGACATCTTGAGAATTTATTTCTCATATAAGAAAGCCAATTTTATACCTGACTGGTAAAAATTAAATAGCTGATTATGCATTAAATGTTCAAATTTTCACATAATAGTAAATGTTACAATAAAATATGGATAAAGAAACACCCTTTGAATAAAATGTCCTAGGAATATGGTGGTAAGCAATGTATTTAATGTATGAAACAGGAGAGCATTTAAACAAAAGTACTTAGTAAGTTCATGAAAACTTAACATGCCCTTAAATACATCCCTGAGAATGATTGCTATCATAAAACAATCTTTGATCTAGATCTATTCGATTATGGAAGTTGCTGAAAATTAATGTTTCAGGAGGATATGGAGCCTGTTGTATATTAATATTTTTCAGTGACCTTTGTAATAAATGCTCAAGGACTTTAAATTATTAATGGGAAGTGATTTACCCTTGAAATTCTTGAATTATTACTATGTATTTTAACTGGTGTGGTACTGTGAGTTAATGTGCCAGAATGCAGAGCCATTTGAACTACAAGGGCAGTGGTTCAAGCTCACCAGCTGGTCGTCAGATTCACTATGAATTAAAACCAACGTTATGGCACTTAACAAGAATATATATATATAGAGTCCTGGTGTGGTACTCTAGAATAAGGACTGAACCGCAAGGTTAGAGGTTCAAATCTACCAGTCGCTCCTCAGCTAGACAGTGAATAAGGAAGACCCTAGAAAGTGTATACAGGGTCGCTATGAGTCAGAACTGAGTTGACAACACTCAACAACAATAAACGCAAGAAACTGAATCCTGTCAATAACCTTTATAAGCCCTGGAAATGCCTTAATTTTGTCCTTATCAGACCAAGGTAAGTTAAACTTCTTAACTGTGAGGAAACAAATTTGTGTTATGTTAAGTCTATAAATTGTTGATAATTTCTGATAACAACAATAGGAAATTAGCACACATGGTAAATTATGAGACAATATATATTATTTGCAACATGTGTCTTCAGAATGTGCCTTTTAACACTTGTTTTTGACATATTATAATACAGAGATTAGAGTTAAGAATGCTGAAAAATTGACACTAAAATAAGGCACTATTAATGGAGAAAATGAAGATATTGTGAGATGAAGTCAAGGTGTGCAGGAGTGTGACATTGTGGATAGTTTTTTATATGTGAGCTTCCCATCTGAGTATAATAAATAAATGTCTCAATGTATATTATTTTAGAACTTTCATGAGTGTCAATATTTTATAATAAATATTTTAAATATTAATAAAATTTTAAGAAAGTTTTTTTTTTTTATTAACATGTCATACCCTTGTAACTTAGATATAAACTATAGTATTAGTGTCTACTGGAAAACTTGGACATGGATACTTAATTATTTTGAGGTACTGTGCATTAAAAGGTATATTGATGAAGTCAAGATCACCTACATTTTTGTTGTATTGAAATGCCGTTCTGTTTCCATAAAATTATCGTTTGTAACTATATTTATTTTATTATTCATA
>NW_006409093.1:62836-64120 GCF_000296735.1 Chrysochloris asiatica
CACTTTCCTGCCTAAATAAATCAATCAGCTTTGCATATTCCGTTGATCCAGAAACCTACGGCTCAGTCTCATGATCCCATTACAACTGTCTCTGTTGTTCTCTCTGTTGCTTCTTCCTGTAGGGTTCTCAATGTCCAAAACATACTCTCTGCTCATTGTTCTTGTTTATTATTTTTCATGAGATTCGACATCTCCTCAGATGACTCATGTAAAACTCAGTGAGATAGCAAAACAGACCAATCCCCATGTTAGATATCTTACAACTTATTTTCATGTCCATCAATTACTGGTGATTGGAATGCAAAGGTTGGAAATCAAGAAGAAGGATCAGTAGTTGAAAATTGTCTTTGATGATAGAAATGATGCTGGATATCACATAATAGAATTTTGCAAGACCAATGATTTTTTTCATTGCAAATAGCTTTTTAAAACAATAAAAAGTGGTTAAACCTGTGGATTTCAATAGATGGAACACACAAAATTAAATAGATTACATCTGTGGAAAGAGATGGACTCTCTTTTCAGGCTGAAGATGAAGAAAACTAAAACAAGTTAATGAGTTTCAAAGTATGACCTTAAACATATCCCACCTGAATACAGAGATCACCTCAAGAACAGATTTTATGCATTAGACACTAATGATTAAAACCAGAAGTGTTGTGGAATGGCATCAAGAACACAATACAAGGGTGTTGCTGGTGTCTCTGAGCTATCCGTTGCCATCCTCGTTGTTGCAGTGAATCCCACACTCACCACCGCCACGACTGAGCAAATGACTCTTTGTTTTACTCTCAAGGGCCACAAATAGATGACTGACCCAAATTGCTACAACTCCACAGATCCCAGACATAACTTTGCCTGCCTCTTGAGATAAGACCATCATCACCCAGGGTGAGGCCAACTATAGCATACTCCAATGTGCTCTGTGTGATCACTCTCACTTTGTTAATGATGTGGTTATCTCTTCTGATAGCCAGTTTGCCCTCTCAGGCTCCTGGGATGAAATGCTACACCTGTGGAATCTCACAACAGGCAACATCACACGTCGATTTATAGTTGATAACAATGATGTGCTGAGTGTGGCATTCTCCTCTGACAATTGGCAGATTATGTCTGACTTGTGAGATAAAACCATCAAGCTATGTCTGCAAGTACTCTGGGTGTCTGCAAGTACACTGTCCAGGATAAGAGCCACTCGGATTGGGTGTTTTACATTCATTTTTTGCCCAACAGCAGCAACCCCATCAGTGTCTCCTGGTGCTGGGACAAGTTGTTCAAGGTATG
>NW_006409093.1:82019-83176 GCF_000296735.1 Chrysochloris asiatica
TGCACAAGACCTCTTTAAAGTGTTAAAGAGCAAAGATATCAGATTGAGGACTAATTTTCACTCAACTCAAGCCAGGGTAATTGCGGTAGCTTCATATTCATGTCAAAGTTAGACATCGAATAAGGAAGACTGTAAAATAACTGTTGTATTTTTTATTGTATATTAAATATTATTAAAATTAAAAATTTGAGGCTATTAAAAGTACTGTTGTCCACTAGAAAAACCAACATATTTGTGCTGGTAAAAATACAGCCAGCATGCTCTTTAGAAGCCAAAATGGTGAGAATTCCTTTCTCATGTTTTGAACATATCTTCAGGAAGGAACAATCTCTGGAGAAGGACATCATGCTTGGTAAAGTGAAGGGTCAACGAAAATGAGGAAGACTCCAAATGGGATGGACAGGAACAGCTGTTTTAGGGCTTAAGAGTAACTAATATCATGAGGATTGTGCAGGACTGGACAATGTTTTGTTCTGTTGTACATAAGGTAGCTATGAGTTGGAACTGACTCAATGACACCTAACAATAACAATGTGACTATTATTGTTTATGAGTACATTAACTATTAAGAAGGTATGAGAAACAAGATATTTACCTACAGTCTAAAGAATAAATCCATCCATTACTAAAAGGAGGACACAAGATTGAATGCAAACTCTACAATTAACCTGCCTATCTGGAATCTCATATCATTGAATTACCTAAGTGACATTGGTCAAATTACTAGCTTCTCTGTTTCAGTTTTTTTTTTTTTTTTTTCAAATTTCAGCTTCTGTGTTTGCCATTGGTCAAATTACTAGCTTAAGTTTCTTTATCTATAAAGCACATCTGTGAGTGATATGGATTAGCTGAGATTAGACATTTAAACATTGGTCAAGAGAAAAGAAGGACATTCAATAAATTTAAACATTTATGATTTAATCAAACCAAATCTTCACACAAATTTTATTATTCACCTAATGTCATTCATTCATACTGTGTTTACTAAATACCTAAATTAAGTAGGAGTTCTGGTAGCATAGTGGTACGCAAAGGGCTGCTAACATCAGGGTCAGCATTTCAAAGCTGTTCCATGGGAGAAAGATGAGACTTTCTGCTCCCTTAAAGATTTACAGCCTCGGAAATCCTGTACAGGGTCACTATGAGTCGGAACCGAT